>NC_084988.1:11007726-11307726 GCF_963691925.1 Scomber scombrus | reverse complement strand
GACCTGTACACTCATATGCTGCAGCAAATTAATGTGAAGTTGGTGGCCTGCCAGTAAGCCAGTCCATCTAAATGGGGACATTAAAAGCATGAAGTTTTTGCACAAGCTATAAATTATTGCAATACATGGAATTATTAAAGAGTGGAGTTTTTTAATAACTTGACAGAAAATTATGGATTTTGAACACCATCACATGTGATGTGAAATAAGTTTTATTTGGGCAAAGAAGCAAAACATTCATACCAAATGCCATACAATGAATGTTTAATATGAATGTTTTAAGTTTTTGTTTACAGTGTAGTTGGATGACAAATTTTCCCAGGTTCTGCACCTTTTATACCAAATGTGAAACTGGGAATTAAGCATCTGTATAACGTCTTTTCACTCCACCAGCTAAAGATAGGGCTCTTAGCCTGATACGCTGTCTTAATTTTCCCTTTCTCAGGTCACTGCGGAGAGCGACGGCATTAGAGTGAGGAGGAGGGTCCTTACTCTATGTGCAAGAATACACTGTGGAAGTTGCAAAGGGCAGAGTCTCTAGGAAATCTACTCTTTCTTTGAAAAAATGTCACGGGAGAGATAGGAGATTGGCACCACAAAGAGCCTAAAATAGCACGGGCTGCTACGCGTTGTCAGACAAGATTTGGGCTGAGACATTGACTTTTGTTCTGCAAAGTATTGGCCCCTGAAAGGGAGATGGGAGGTGTAAAAATTGTGATTTCTCCTCTTCCCCTGGTTATGTGCAATACATTACTCTCCTGATAATTCATGCTGGGACTGAGGTTTGTAACGTCACAATTATTCCTTGTCCACAACAAAGGAGGTGTACTTAGGATTGGGATAGAGTTTCATTTTTAGGGGGTGGAATAATTTTTTACAGAAGTATTTATTTATCAAAAGTATAGGGCTTAGTCCAGGCGATTAGGTCAGATCTTCAACACTCGTCTTTCTCATAATGTCAGTCCTTCCACATTCAACATTTTCTTCCTTCTGCCTTCCCCATGATAACAAAGGCTTCATATACAGTATTTTATGCAGGTTTGCCCCTTGGTCACATAATAGGATTATGAATAATTTCTGCAAATTTACAAAAACAAACCACATGGTACGGCTTAGTTTGCTAATAATTTCTCCATAGCTGATAGATCAAAGCAAGGCACAGGGACCGCAGAGCCAGGCAGTAGGTTGACCCTGGTCAGGCATTTTTAATGAAAGGGTTAATCTCCTCAGAGGTGACTATTCAGGAGCAAGCAGTGTGACCAAATGAAGAATTCAGGTCTGGGATAAGAGGGAGAATAGTGGTCTTGAGGGTGCTGTTGGGTGACAGCGAGGAAGCCCAGAGGTAAAAACTGTGTGATGCTGTATTTGAGCCCATCTGACCAGACCTCGGACAAAATCCATTGCTAAAAGAAAGGGTGTTTGAAGAAATATGGTATATAGACCCAAGGCTATTTCATGGATATGGATGACCACAAACAAACCTGCTCTATTGGCTTTGAAATCCTATGAAAAGA
Organism: Scomber scombrus; assembly: GCF_963691925.1. NCBI lineage: Eukaryota > Metazoa > Chordata > Actinopteri > Scombriformes > Scombridae > Scomber > Scomber scombrus. The sequence continues at coordinate 11,306,212 of NC_084988.1, read as the reverse complement.
ATCCCTATAAACACATGCAGGCATGACCATGGCTGTGTGCATACTCACACACAGAGACTAACAGGGTAATGTGCGCATGAGCGTGTGTGCGCAAGCAGGCACGCACACACACGCACACACACACGGTAACTTTTGAGGACATTACATACTTACATTAATTTCCTGGAGACTTACCCATTAATTTACATTAATTTCCTGGAGACTTACCCTAACCATCACCACTACTTGCCTAACCCTAACCTTTTTCTCAATTGGGGATATTGCTTTTGTCCCCACTTGGACAAGCTGTCCCCAATTAACTGGTCCTAAGTCTGAAATTTGTCCCCAAAAGTAGCCTATTACAGACTACACTTATATACACACCCACACACACCCTTTCACATTAGGACAACTGGTGTTCTCCCTGAAAAGTACCTGAATGTACTTAGAGCCCTGGCTGTTTGGGATAAACTTTGTTGTCAAGCACCTCTTGTGCTACTGTAAGCACACATGCCCTCTTGTGAGTAATTAGACTTGAATACCTTCCAAATGCAGAGAGGGAGAGAGAAAGGGTGAAAAAAAGATGCATTTATAAATGTATAAGCCTTGGCCGGTTAAGGAGGTTTAGAAATCTCATCATGACAGTGGCAAAATGGGCCTCTTAGTAATTAGGAACAAATGAAATTGCTTATCACTTACCGAGTAACTGTTCCAGCCATTTGGCTGTGTTCAGAAGGATTAATCAGAAGGCTATTGACATTACATTGTTCCACAATTATCATTCATACGTTTTATGGTAATTAGGCATTTTTTCATTGAGGAATTAAGGTGTCTTTGTAATTCCAGACAAAATGAACATATGCAAAAACAAACATTAATCAAATCCCTGAAATAACGCAACAATAATTCAGCTGCTGATCATCATGCAACATGAGATGAAACGTTATAAAAAAATAAGTGTCAGTCTTCTCTGAGACAAACTAAAATGACGTGATAATAATTAATTATGAATGAAAATTATTTATATGGAGTTGGACCTAAATTAATTGCCAATTAAAGCAACAGCGTCTAAATATTTGCAAATCGGTAATATCTGTGAATCTGATTTATTACGTCTTTTACTCTAGGTGTGACCATAAAAGTAACCGTTTATTTAAGATTTCTTCATAAGCCTGGTTACATGTTGCTTCAAGCCTTCTTATTGGATCACCAAAACCCACAAAGTGACACCAACCTAATGAAACAAATGGAAAACACTTTGTTCTGTATACAATCAAAACTTAGACATGCAACCGCCTCCCCTGTGCTCTTTTTCCAATACCCTCACAGCACCCACATGTGAAAATTACATGTCATTGGCCTAATGGCCTGGGGTGGTTGATAAAGGAAGACTTTGCCTAATGCTTCCATAAACGTGTTAGGCAAAGTCCAGCAGGATGTAATTGCATCTAATATATTTACAGAGGATTGATTTCCCTCCCACAACACACACACCATGTTGCAACAAGCTGTGGTCAGTTCACCCAGGTCACTGTGGACGAGTTCTGTGTCCACTCTGTCCTCTTTACACCAAGCAACAAGGCCAAGCCACAGGGACCATGGAAAGTATTGGAGTGCAGCTTAATGAGGTAATTAGTCAAAGGCCATGACGATCCTGGGAGGCTAATACCTGTGACCTCTTGATCCTGGATTCCTGACACACATCTCTGGAGACTGTACAGGAGAGAAGGCTGCAAAATCCCAACACTGTCGCCTTAGTCAGACACTCTAGCCAATTTTGACCAAGAATGTGTGATGTTACACCTCCCACTTCTCTCTTTTTAAAATTACTTTCACAATGCAGTAATAGGCCTGCTCCCCTTTCCTTCCCTGTAAAAAAATAAACCTTTACAAACTTAAACTACTTCACCTGTTTACTTAGTGAAAGAAGTTCTGGAGAATTGACAAAGGCAGTGAAAAAGAAAAAAGAATGAAGAACACAAAGCAGGTTGATATTTTTTCCCCCTCTCCCATCCCTTTCTTTTCTTTTTATCAGGTTACGTGACTGGAGGCTTCATTAATCACCACCTCGACAGCCTCTGCCAGGGGGAACTAACTGCATTTGGCCCAATTAGGCGCTGTAGAGACAATAGGAACAGCACAAGTTGTGCCTCTTTGCCAGGAGCCAAGCGTTGCCTCCCTGTCATTACCTACAGAAAGGGAAAAATTAACCCCTACCAGCTTCCCTGCTTTCCTCCATTGATCCAAGGCTTTTGTGGTGTCCCTGGAGCGTGGCAGACAATTACAGATATTATTACATCTGCATTGATTTTTTTAAAGAGAGCAGAGTGTCTCCAAGCAATTAAAAAAAATTACAGTTCGGAAGTGGGCCAATTAAAATGCCCCCGGCCCGGGAGGGTGGCAGCAGTGTTGGTGTGAATGGAGGAGCAGACTTGTCTGTCAGAATGTTGCTGTTGTTTTTTTATGAGACAGAAGTGGGCAAATTCACACACTTGAATGCTTATGCAAGCATAACAATACACAGAGTGGTGAATTGTAGGAGTGAGAATTAAGTTTGAAACATGGATATTTGTCAGTAACACAAACGTTTTCTCATGAGCTAAACCTGCTCTGTCCATCAGGATTGCAATTAGCCCAAAAATAGCAATTGAAAATTATATTTTTCCATATATGTTTTGGTTCAAGGTTAAACTAAAGTGGATGTGTAAAACCATTGTGAATTAACATTAAGAGATTAAGATGAACTTCATTTCCCCAGAGGGAAATTGGTTTACATACAGAAAAAAGCATATAGAAAAAAGCAATACAATACAGTGTCAATACATGGCATACATCCTTCTTAAAATACACAAAACTAGTACACAGCAGTGCTCATGGAGTACAAAGATACAATGTGAGAGAGGACACAATGCGGCCCAGAAATATACATGATACAATACTCTGCACTGTGTCTGAGAAGCACACACACACCATGCTGTGCTACACTGCAGTGGCAGCAGAGCCGCGCCAGAAGTCACCTGTGCATGGACAGATTTGAAGGTTTACTTTGTGAAGACTCAAATGATTTATTGAATACTTTCTTAAATTCTTGTACATAAGCAATATCCGTCAACTGTCACTAAAACCAAAACTAAATGTTTAATATAACTTGTCATTTTCTGGAAGTATCCGGCATATGTTTAGTAACTAATGAAATTTCTCAGCAGCAGTTTAGGATAGTGGTTGTATTGCAGTCCTGGCATAACTGGCTGTTTCCTTTGGTTGTATGAATGGCTCCTCACACAGCTGCCTCATAAATATTCATCAGAGGTCTTTTCTGATTCATGCTGTTAAAGTATCATACCTTTTGGCAATCAGCTCCTCTGTCATCTTTTATGTCTGATTCAAACCTTCTCACTCTCCCCCTTTTACCTCACTTTCTCCATCACCTTACATCTATCTACCTTACTTTCTGTTTCCTTTACTTTCTCTCTCCCTCATTCTTTGACACACATGAATGATTACACTTCCTTCTTTCCATCTTTCACAAGGACCCTGGTGTTACTTTTCCCTGTGGAGCAAAGTTGGCCTTTACCATGGCCGTCTCACCAGACTTCCTGAAACCACAAAGAAAGGGAGAGTGCTAATTGGAGTTATGGATACATGGAAGACTGGCAGTGTAGAGATAAGGGATCAATGTGATGCAAATAAAGCCTGCATCCAGTGGTTGCAGAGTCTCCTGAGGGGCCCATTGTTTTCTTGCTTTGCAATTAAAGCAAGGGAAGGAATTGCTGTGCATTATTACTATTTGTGCCTGTACCTGGCCTTTTTTTTTGGGTGGGGGGTTGAGTTGAGCAGGTGCGCTCTAGAATTATTCAAACCAGCTTTTGACTAAGGAGGTAAACAATGCTGCTAAATTAAAAAAAAAAAAAAAAGAATTCTTTACAGAGACACCCAGATATTTGGAAACCAAAAAAGAAAGGCTGCAGTTAAAATAAACAGCATTTGGCGCAGGAGGAAAAAGGACAATGAAACTGTGGTTCTGAGCCTCAGTCGTTTTATCACCCGACACGCTGCATGTGTTTGAAGTGGAAAATCACAGTTTCTTTAATCCATGGAGCATTCAAATAAGTTTATTTCTCTCGGATTAAAAACAGTAACAATAGCAGGCAGTTAAAAACAAACAGCTCCAAACAAATGGCGACGAGGCTGTGACGCTCGGCTTACGGGTAAGCTTCTCCATACATCGTGGTCTGTTTCATTAGCTGAAATGTATTATTATTGTTTATCTATTGAGCTTCCTGATAAAAACCAGCCATGCTTCCTTTTGGATTACAAAGTTAGAAAGGTTCAGGGGTGGCTTGCCAGTGTAATCCACAAAATTCCTTTCCAACAACAACAACCTCCGGAAGATGTAAGAAAAAGGGAGAGTTTTCAACACCTGTGCACCATGGCGCATTTGATTAAAGAGCTAATTTCAGAATATCATCAAAGGGGAAAGGAGTTCGGTGTGTGTGTGTGTGTGCTTGTAAGGGACCAGTTCATTGTGAAATTTTGGCAGCAGTTTAAAGAAATTAATTTGGAAGTAGTCTCACGCAACGTTAAATTGGGGACTTAAAAATACTGGGCAACACATCCCGTTGTGACTGTTTTGTCATACTTTATGGAGGTGCTCACACACGATGAGTTGGATTTAGGGAACAAGCTAAACAATAAGATGGCTTTAATCATCACATGATGTGACACATGCTAAATTGTTCATTGTGGTGTTCCTAAACCAGCCGAAATGTTGCTTTTTTTACATGTAAAAAATGTGTTAATGGCTACATTGGGCAACTACTTTTTGCAGTTGTAAATAAATCTAAGAAATCATCACCCATTTCATGTAAACTTTCTGCAAGGTGAATACACTGAAATGACACCTGATCAAAAAGTTTCTCATCAACAGTTTCTCCTCATCCTCTCTGACTGTAGAGGAGCAAAGAAAGCAAGTTTTGCCTCGTCTGTTCTTTGTTATCCGAGATCCACACAAATGTTTAATGATGTTGTCTTCACTGTCAGGGTTGCAGTTCATCACCAGTGGTAAATTGTGAAATACACATCAGAGGTACAGAAAAATATCAGATGATAACCAGATGAGCCTGGGCTGGGTCCAAACAGATCAGACAATGCTCACATTCCACTGGGGGCGATAGTGGGACGAGCAGGGCTGCGATGATTTTGGCAGAGTGAATATTCTTAGACATAAATGAGACAGTTGGCTCGTTTCATGATGAAATATCAAAAATTCACCTGGAATTGTCGCGTTGGGTCATTTTAGGTGGTCGACTATAAAAGCTATTGGTTACGATTCAGCAGTTCTACATTTATGATAAAATAAGTGATTTTAAGAGAACCTAACTAAAACCATCCAGAATATTCCGTTGGGTTTTATTCAGACTATAAGTTGTTATCAGACAGCTATGACTTACATTTACACTTTGAGCACAAAATTATTTAAAATATTCATCTCTGTCCTTCCCAACTGAACTGAAAGACACACACATACAAAAAAAAACATGAACATTTAAATGAAATTATGGGACCTGCCTCTCCTGACAGTCAGTGTGATGACACGCTTTCAGATCTTATTTGGAAGGCTTTAAATGTGGTGAAATGTAAATGACTAGACGCATGGAGGCCCAAATGGGAAGCTTGATTCTACATGGGTCAAAGACAGGAAGACTATAGAACTGAGATAAATGGAGGGAAGAGGGAGGGAGAGATTCTCATGCGAATCGTTTAGCAGCGGACACACCGTGCCACTTGCATTATCGTGACTGTTGCATCAGGGGCAACTCAAAGGGGCCACTTTTTTGCAATGCACTGCAGGATTTCTGGTTTTCCCTGAAAAAGCGCACCAACCAGATTTAAGATTAAGCTGCTAACTCATGTTATAGAATCAGATATCAGGCTTGCCAAGAAAAACTAACCTTACAGAAATTACCTCAAGTATTTGCACTGAAATGAGCTGAAATAGAAATATTTAAAGACATTGTTTAAGTTATATTTTGTTGAGAACCAATGTTAACATGAAGAAAGTGGAAAAATACAAGCAAATAAAGTACTAGCATTTAAGTTTGGTATGAGTACAAAGTAATAAATAAGTACAAACTATCTGATTCATGCCTGAAGCCCATGTTTATGTCATGCACCTCACCATTTTACTGCCTGTCAATGTCATTATATCTCCATGTGCAGTTCATTCATGATGTTTGACGTGCCTTATCAGTGTGGTGAAACACATACTCTATGTTCCCCTGGAAGCTCAAAGCAGCCTTTTAATAGCAGCGATGCCTCCTTGTTAGCCAGAAAAATAAGGTCACGCAATTGGATTGCTGGGCTCTTGAAATCCCTAGATATTTACCTCAAACATGGTGTCTGCCTCGCCCTCTCGCCTCACCTTTCCTTTTCATTAACTGCTCTCATGCTGATTTGTCAACCATAGATAGGATCAATTAATCTATTGAGTCTGAACAGCATGGAAAATTTAAATTGTCCATACACACACCCATGTGGCTAGCAGGCCCATTTTGTCTATTTATAGTTTCCTCAGCGAATGCTATAGACAAAAGCCTGTCAATTAAAAATAAATCCCCCAATCATCTTTTTGAAGTCTGGGAGAAATGCATACCATTTACCTTATACTTAATGTAGCTAGTTCTTTTGTACAAGACTTTTTTCACAAAACCAGACATGGAGTTTAATTATAAAAAGACATTCATTTAACTAGGCATGTGTATCAACAAATCCATCCAATTTCTTCATTTCAGCAATAAACAAGTTATATTATACACTGACTAATTTCAATACTAGTTACTGTTTTTTTTATTCGTAAAAGAAGATACAGTAGCAAGACTGTCATTTCTTTCAAGCTTGTAAGATGAAAAAATAAATCTGTGATTCTCAACATATTCCTTTCTTCCCCTCAGAAACGGGCAGGTACTGCAGCAAGAAATTCATGTAGAAGTTTCCCGCAGCCAGTAAGTGCCAAGCTGTGTCAAAAATGACATGCATCTCCTGTTTCCATGTCATGCCATGCATGTGATGTGATGGGCGAATGAAGGCAGTTCCTGCAGAGAATGGTAGGGGGTCATTATTAAGCCTCTTAAATTAGCGCCCCCTCCTACACAGCCCTTGCAATTTTCCAAGACCCACAATCCACTTGCACACACCCCTGAACTCAACACATTAGACTTGACAAAGAAAATAATTTCCAAAGTTTACTTGCAGCAAACTCATTTCATATGTGATTGAATTGTACCTGTACGGTATGACCCATTTAAACTCAAAGTCACACATGGACGCTTAGAGAACCGATTTGAGCAGAACCATGCTGTTACCTAGCTATAGACTCTGCCAAATGCATGTCCTATGCAATGCAATTTACATGTCTCTCCATCACATTCACTTATATGGTTCAACTCACAAGAGCTACCATTTAGATCGCTTATGGGGGAGGGGAGATAGGGTGTGCTATATGTACAGCACTAGTACTATATAATACTATATGTAGTGGTATAGAGGGGTGGCAACAGCAGCAGAAAGCTTAACCTCCATTGCCCCTGAGCTCCATCCACAGTGAAACACAAGTGACACCATCTCGTGCCCCAGCCGTGAAAATGGACTGCTTCTGGGGTTTCTCCTCCTATTTTGATAGGCAGGTCCACCACTCTAGCATATGCCCAGCCCATCTAAGGCTCCTAATATCACCAGATTAAAGAGACCTCAGTCCCAAGGTCAGCCTGTGAAAGAACGACCGCCTTTTCTCAACAGCGAACACCTTTTTCTTTTTCTTTTTTTTTTTTTTTTTACTGCACCCTTTGTCTCACTTTTATTCCACTCCCTTTCACTCGTTTTCTATCTCCTCTGTTCCTGTCTTTCGATCTATGCATCACAGTCTTCTTCTCCCACCATCGTGTATATGTATATTTACAAGAGTGCACATAACTGGTGTCTGGGGAAGGGTAAGGAGCAGTGGGGAAGGGAAGCCATTAGGGGAATAAAGAGAGGTGCTGCCTCACAGCCGAGCTTCACAGGCCAGTGGAGCAAATCAAATTGGGTCTTGTTCTGCAGCAGGACACACGCACACAAACACACACGCACACAAGCACGCACGCACACACACACACACACACACACACACACACACACACACACACACACACACACACAGTGACAGTGGTGGAGGCACACAGCTGACAGGAGGGCCTTTGGGATGTAGCAGGGCTGGGCATGTCTAGGGCTGGCCCACTAAGGGATGCAGGCATGACCCCCAACTCTCCTGAGTCACAGGTGAGCTCATACAGGAAGAGGATGAGGGAAAATTATGTAGTAAGACAGAGCAAATGAAAAGTTGATTTTTATTTATTTGACTGTTTTGGATCTCTTATAGCTCAAGGCTCATCTCCCAAGCCTCGATCTTAAAATCACAATAAGAACATTGTTAGAATACTGTAGGCCTACTGCACACATACATAAACACCATACACGTGATTGTTATATTTTCAAACTGACACTCATTTAAGCTGAATCATACATAAAATACACATACACACTTCAATGTATCTGCAGACTAATGCACACATTCACACAGAAAAATATTGTATTTTTATATTTAAAAAATGTTTTTCCTTTTGTCATTTCACAGATGTAGTTGAATTGAAAATGAAACTACAGTATGCACTTCATCCAGATTGTATAGATTTATTCAATATAATGAATGTGATTGTGTGATTGGGCCTCAGAGTTAAGATGGGGAAGTTGAAAGTCATTTTGTGGGTTTTGTGGACAATAACACAAATATAGAATAACTTTGCTTTTCTCTAAGTGTTCATTCTAAAATAACGTTTGGAAAGAAAAGTAAACAAATAGTCTCTCAAGAAATAACTCAAAGTAAAAATATCAGAAAAACACTTGTGTCATACAGTATATTGTTGATGACATCCCCTGTGACAGATTTTATGGCTAGTAGTAATATCCATCCACCCTCTCTGCACTAATACCTCATTTATGGTCAAATTCAGCTCTGTTCCCATAATGTTCTGAATGAGATTTAAGTTATTAGTGGGCTCATATCAAAGCTGAAAAATTGGCAGAGGACTCTAGGTAAAGGGCACTAACGCTAATGAAAAAAGATACGGAGAGTCATTCTTTAGGCTTTAGTTTTATTAGAAATACATGGTAATAGCACCAAAACCTTAGTCAACATAATGTTCGCTTCCAACTATATGATACCAATGCCTATGGGGCACTATTCATCCACAGAGAAATAAAGGGAGATGGGTAAAAGAAAAAAAATACATGCAATGCGTACACTTCATTCAGCTTCTCCAAAGGATTACCACCACAAATCACTTTTGCTCAATTCATTAGATGCCTGCAGAGAGGGGGCAGATGTGTGATGGATGGTTGTCTGCAAATGGACTTGTCGGTAATAGAAAAATGCACACACTTTAATTAAAGAGGGCTGGACAAGTGGATCCAGAGTGGATTTGGGTGTCTCTACACATCTATACAGGCAGGGTCATATATCAGAGGGTTCTCAAGGCATAAGGCAGAAAGCACAAGCTCTATATTTTTTCATGGGACTTATAGTTTATGGAGAAAAAAAGTTTGTTGATCTAGTTCAGTAATCACAAGACAAGCATGTAAACCAGACTGATACAGTATAGGAAGAACTGAATTATGTTGAAGTATAGGATGCATGTAATAACTTAAAGGTGGACAGTGAAGAACTTACGGAAGCCATGTTCAGACTAATATATTTAAAGTGACAAAATCCATTTATATGTCAAGGTTTTCTCACAGCAATACAATCTTGTGATAAAATTGCAACTAGTTTCTTTCCTTTTTTTCCTAATCTTTGAACATATAAATATTAAAGCTAACATCTAGTAACAAAATGGAAATTAACATATCTGACACACCTTGACATTAATAAGAATTTGGGTCTTATAGAGAGCCCAGAAACAGACAAAAGTATAGCAGTATGATGAAGTATAGTTTAAGTAAAGTATTGCTTTTTAAAATACAATTTTGTTGTAGTTTTGTTTAAATGCTGTTAGTGTTTTTCTGATTTTTACAAAATGTTGACACTTTAAGGTACCTGGTGGAGCTTTTGAGCATAGCCATGTAACAAGTTTTTATATGAGCTGGTCCCCATTTGTATTTTATGCATGCACTCAAGGCTAAAGCTTTTGTGCTAGTGCCAATACATTTGTTAACCTACATGCGTAATGCATATGCTTTTTGGTGAGATACACCGAATGTAAACATACATTTAGTTTGTTTACAAAAAACCCTCCACTTTCAGCATACAGTAGTTAAAGAAGTATTTCAATGCTGTAACTAAAATATACTTTTACAAAGTTAACTTTGCACTTTCACCTTTGTAATTTTCTAGTGGCACACTAGACTCTTGATAATACAGTTTTTTAAGTAGTAAACATGACAATGGTAAAACTAAAAGCAAAATATTCCCTTTATTTTTTCTACATGTTGTTCTCCTTCTATCCATCATTTAGTTGTTTGCATTTCACTCCAATGACACACATCCTATGCAGCTACTTTTGTTTAAAGGCAGGCCATTAATGAAGAGCTCTTCAGCTAAATACATCTTTATTCTGCGATTAACGATGGTGCTTGAAGTAAGCGCTGGTATGAAAGGAGGCTGAGGCCCTTCAGCGTCCAAACCTTTACAGCCACTCTACCATCAATCACGCCTTGTGTCCACTAAGTGCTGCTAACATTTATGAAATATTCATTAGCTATTCACTTTTGCTTTCCTCTCACCCTAATCATTACGTTTAGGCAGCATTGTGTCACCTCTCCTCTTTAAAAAAAGAAAAAGAAACAGGCTACAATCATCTTGCTGAGGGGAGGTGAATTAGGGAATGCATTCCTGCTTTTATGCCAGGCATCCCATGGGTGGACATTTTTGTTCTGGTATTAAAGTGTCAGTCATAGGTATTCTCCTCCCTCCTGTGATGTTGCTTGATGTTTACTAGGGAAAGTTTCAAGTTGAGTCAAGTCAATTTTATTTATATTGCGCAAAATCACAACAATTCCAGTTTTAAATCAGCAACTCACTGATGTGTGTGCTTGCCCTCCATACATCCACATTACAAATACACAATTAAAAAGTTGTACTCAAAGGAAGTAAAATATCTATATTGACTCTTTTGTGTCTTTAATAAGTTTCTAATATCACTCACAAACACCATCATTTCAGATTTTGCTGTTAACCTCTATCTCTTTTTCTTTCTATTTCCCTGTGGCTCTTTTACCTATGACTGTGATTAATGTCATTATAATGCAATGAGTATGATGTTCTCATCACTCATGTTCAACCAATCCAAGACCCAGCCGATGAAAGGTTGTGATAATTATCACCAACCACTGACTGCAGTAAAACGCACATCTCAGTTCACAATAGAAAGGGAAATCCACCTTGTTCTTTACCCATTTGCAATTCTGATTGCTGTTAGAAAGTTAATCTATCCTTAGCAATAACTCATTGAATGTTACAGCTTAAGCGAAGATGTCCTCAGTTGCCCGTCTTGCATTTTAAACAGGGGGCAAAGAGCCTTGGTACAATTTTCCAAACACAACTGAGCTAACACTGATTTATTGCTCCAGTTTATATAACTCATATTAGGAATTCATGGACCTGGCAAAAGGGATTAGAGCGTTTATTTCAGGCAGGGAGATGATCCTGTCATTAATGGTCGATACTTTCATCATCGTTTAAACCAGAGGAATTTGCCCGGTGACGAATCGTGGCGGACATAGCTATCAGGGTTGTGCAGCTGTACTCGTTATCTGCCGACGACCCCGCTCTGCTCGGTGAACGTGGACCCGCGCCCATCAAACTTGGATTAGGCTGTCAATCAAGCGTCGGCCGCGTATATTGTGTTACAGTTTCTCCCAAATGTCACCAAGATCAGAGTAATTTCTTGGCTAATTGCATCTCGTCTCCCTTTAATGCTGCACGTTTAATGGTTTTGTTACATTGCGTGACAAGATGGTGTTTCTCTCATATTGGCACGGTGATGAGCAGAAAGAGGGTCCCGCTTTTGTTTAGAGAAGGAAATGAAAGAATAAATGACTGTTAAAGTTCAGAGGGCGTATTTCTGAAATGGCAGCAAACAAAGAGAAGAAACTGAGAAATGATCCCAATCTTGCCATAGCGTGACATCAATTACACAAAATTCTCATTAGAAAAGGGTTGCTCCATAAGTCTGCTAGCTCTGCCTGGGTTGTTTTATTCTGGATGTGGCAGCATGTTATGTTGAAGATCTGTGTCAAAGCCAGTTCAGAGCAATACTGAGGATTTTCTGTCCTCTGACACCTACTTTTTTTTACATGCCGCTGACTTAGTTTAAACCTGACAAATACAATTTCAAGCATTTTACTGTGTCCGTCTGCTTCGCTACAGCTAACAATAGTAGCCACAATACACCCATTAATTTCCTCCTCTCCACAATCTCCGCTCAGGGGAAGTACTATTAACCATGTTAAATAAAATACTGAAACACTAATTCCGCTGCATATCATCAGCAGGATTACATTTACAATACATGTCAAGTTGTACTGGAGGAAGTCGCACAAATAATTACTAAAACTCTGTTTCTCAAAGTCCTCAAAGGCCAAACATGCACAGAATGGCTGGTTCATTACTGTACCATTATGATGGTGGCTCTGTGTTGCAATATAGGCAATATGGAGGCACCATGTATTAAATAAAGGCTTCTGAAAAGCCTTTCAAGAAGTCATCCCTACTTCTATAATGCCTAATACAAACTAGTTTGCCAGGGAAGCATGTTAACATTGTAATTCCAGATATAAGAGACTTTACAATGCTTGTTATCATTGCTCTTTTCCTGTGCAACTTAGAAATTGTTTGACTGAGAAGCAACTTATATATGTGACAGATGTATCGTGAAATGTGCCAATGTGTCATCTTAACACTATGGTTAAATTTATTGTAAATGGTATGAATGCACAAAACCAAGGCAGAAAGTGGCTGATGAGACAATGAAATGCTCTTAACATTACACTCAAGCACCATTTATTATTGGAAGGAGAAATTAAAGAACTGCCATTAAAACATTCTGAAAAAATTTACATCTACAAATACAAACTATAAATACAGAAGAGAAAAGAAATAATGGAGCAACAATAACAAACACTTAACTGCTTTCCATTAGTGCACTTAACCTCCTCTTCATGGTGAGCAGTCCCACTTTACATTTCCTGTGGCTAAATGCGTGTCTCTAATTCACAAATGAGGGGACGTTTTGAGTGGCCCTCTGTCTCCCCGATGAGAGAATGCTGCAATTAACTTTTCCTCCTCTTTTCTAGCGAAAGAAGGTGTTTTAAAGACATTAGCCTACAGTCAACAGCATCTTCTGGCCACTGCTAAATTTAAGAAGACACTTTTTCCCCCTTTAGTACTTAATATTACAGTTGAAGATAATAGCCCATTTATGCTGTATTATTCAAGGATGATTTAATGGAAAAATCTAAATCAAGATAGTCATTAGACATTATTACTGTCATCAATTGAAATGCATATGCAACTTTCAACAAGTTTTTATCCAAAACAATTTTACCCTTTAACATGCACCATTACTTCTTTCGGTTTTAACTGAAAGCTATTTTAATAAAAGCGACAATTACAATATGCTCGGGGTTAGTATTAATGACTGTGAATAGTGAAATGGTTCTCAGGTGTACACAGGGTCCATAGTTGAGGACCTTGATAGGGATTAATGGTCAAAATAGCATTAATAAGCAACATCATGTGTTTCTTGGTGTTACTGCTGACATGACACTCTGGTAAATAATAAGCATATGTCAGGAATAAACCTGATTTAGTCCTGTAATGATCTCACCGTATCCACATGTGCATCATGTGAGTGTGTGTGTGTGTGAGAGTGTTTGTGTGTATGTGTGTGCACTTGCCTATGCGTGCCCATGGATGTGTATGTTTGTCATTACAACAAGAGCCGGTTGCATCCATGAGCAAAATGGCTGCATAATTGGTGATGTTCATGACACTGCTCTCTGTAGGTGTTTTTTCTGCATGTTGCCCAGACTCTAATTACTGGGGTTTCAGCGGGGAGGTAAGGCAGGCGATGAGGAAAAGGCGCCTGTGCCGCCTGATTCTGTCAACTGACGAGTTGTTCTGTCTCCGACACAGCCAGGCAGCCCAGAATCCCTGGAGTGAGTTTGGGAGAGACCCGGGGACTGGTCATATCAACAAATCTTAATCAAAAGCCTGAAATTGTCAGCTGTCATACACTTTTTGTGATCTTTGATACCTTGCCCCTCCTCTGACCCAGACCGCCAAATAATACCTTGCTACACAGGCGCGCACACACACACACATACAAAGAGGAGCATATAAACAGAGCATGCTCACATATTCAGACACGGCTTACATGTACACTCGCTTTTCTATCATACACACGCACACACACACACACACACACACACACACACACACACAAAAGCAACAACCTACAGTATCCTCTTTTGAAAAATGCAGACAGGCTGTCAGGTTCAACATATTATATTTTTAGAATAGTATTTATGGCTAAATGTATATATGTAGGTGTAATCCTGCTAAAAATGCAAAATATTTTCTATGTTTTAATAAATGAAGAGAAGCTTTTCTAATAGTTTTACTAAATTCATTAAATCTGTTCACCGCAGTGTGTTCTCTGAATTTTCAATATAACAGTCATACTGCAGGATTTTGGATGAATTCCAACACTTAAAAAACCAAACCTTTTAGTTTAATGAATGAAACCAGCACCTCTAAGTTCTAACGCGATGTGCTTCGGCTTAAGAATAGCACATTTTGGTTTACTGAGTCAGGTCAGTGGCAAACAATGCCATTTTATTTTGCCCCAAAGTCCCCTTTCAGACAATCTTAAACTTGTGCTTCAGTTCAGGAGAGGATGGAAAGGCTGTGGTGGCTTTGATCGACCGACTGTTACTAAGAAGCTTTGAGGGGGTTTAAAGGACCTAAAATGTATAAAATGGACGGATCAAGAGCAAGCAGAAATTTGACGGTTCAGAGGCAGGTTAAAAAAGAATGAGCATTCCCATACAATATATATCCAGTTAGTGCATATTAGGGGACGGCAGATGACAAAAATGAAATCTAAGAGCCGATTAGCACCGTGGTTAAACCTTCACATGAGCAGGGGGTAAAAACAACTCCATACCTCTGTCTGTGAAGGGCAGAATCAAGGCATATTTGAGTGAAATCTTAGCTTAAAATAAGCAAAATAAGCAAAATATACACAACCATCCAACAGATTTCCATTTTAAACTTAAAGGGATAAAAAGAAAAAAAAAGATTCAGGTAACTGCGTCCAAGATTCTTAATTAAATCACCAAACACCATGTAATGTAGGAAGAGAGCAAATGTGTGGAAGAGAATCCAGAGTGACAAGAGCAACACACAAAGTAAACTTAAATAAACAGCATTTACAGCCTAACACTGCTCAGATTAAATACACTTTAGCTTAGCAGCCTGACATTTTAATTAACTTTTTTTTTTTTAATAATAAAAAGGGGAATTGTTACTTCATTACAATGCATGCATGATTAAGTAATTGTTAAATTAAAAAAACAAATATAAAAGACAGAACGTCATTAGTGTTGTCAAAAATACTATCATCACTTAATTGCCAATTGATAAGAAATTGCAGAAAAACATTTCTCTTTTGTTAATAAGGACACATCAACCGAGGCCAAGCCCTCAGTAATGAAACAGCATTGGACTGCTAATGATAACTGTTATTTATTCCACTGCTACCCAGGTTTATTTGGGCCAATGTGGTAGCATGAACCTCTCTCACTTTGGTAATTAAGCGTTTTGATACTGCAGGATGCTTACCTGCAATTATGCCATTTTAATGAGCAGCAGCGGATGGAATAAGGGCAAGGCGAGGTCGGCCAGAGGCAGCAAAGCACTGGTGTTTTAATAGACACTTAAATGCTGTTAATTTAGCTCCCGGTAATGGAGGAGCCTGTTTCTAGGAAATATCTACACTTCCAGGTTCCCGCAAGTCACAGGCGAGAGGTTGAGGGGCTTTTTGAAGGAAAGATGAAAAATCTTAAACTATTCAGGGACTTCTGTTACTGCCCAGAGGAGGATCTCCACATCTTATGCTTGTTATCGGAGGCAGCTTTGGCATGTTTTCAGCTCTCAAGACTGTCGATGGGTTTAGGCAAAGTTTTGGCAGGCTCTCACCTGCTCTTGCCTGCAAAATGTGTCACTGTCAGACTGAGAGTTGGCTTTTCAGCACAATAGACAATAATATAATCTATAGTATAGGTTGAACATTTTTGTAGTTTTTGTAGCCTAATGGAAAAAAATAAGCAAGTAAAACATGAATGAAACATGAATAAATAAAAATGGTGTAACCACAGTTTTGTTAATCTGAATGTACATCACATTTTTCATGGATACTCGCCTTAATTTAACACATGGATATGCTGGTTTTTCCTCACTCCTCACGTGGATTGCATATCACCTGTGTGACTGTGTAAGCACGCTTACAAACACGCACAGTGGCATTACAGTATGCAGGTTATTATAACTCCTGCGCTGGTCTCTGTGAAGGTGGTGTGATAACAGTCATTAGGGTAGCCGTGGGAGGAAACTGAGTCTTATTAAAGGAGCATGGAGATTCATTGGAAAAACAAACACTTTCATTAACAGGTGTGAAGCTATGCAAATACATAAATGCACCCTGGTAGTGCACCGTCCTCACACCTGCATGTGAAAAATGGCTGCTTATTAACAACAACCCTGCAATTAGTTTAGAGGAACCAGATTCAATTAAAATGAACCAGAATAGCTGTAAATGTCCAGATGTGTGTGTACATGTTTAGATGCTGCACAGATAATAAAGTAACCAAATTTGATTTGGTTACAAAAAATCTTTAACAATATGGGATATAAATCACTGTGGCATTGCAGTAGTTGTTGGGTACTTCAGAAGAAGTGTCGGCCCCTTATATGTTTTTTTGTCTTTGGTTGCATCAGCAATACACAGATCTGTGTCTAATGAGGCATTTGGTGAACATCTGTATTAATTTCTTGTAAAATAAAAATAATCTTTAAAAGCAAAAATAATGCAGATGACTAATAGGTTGATATTGTAATTATACTAACAATTAAAATATTAAGCAGTTAATGGATGCATTTCCTATTCACACACTTTGTTATGATTTGCCGTTTTTGAGTCCTTGTTTATACTGCCGCTCATCTTTTTTGTAATGAAATCAGATGGATCAGAAGACACTTTCCTGGGTGACACATTTAATGCATAACATGCTTCCAGTGAGAGCTCTTGAATGGGTATATTTTTTGAAATGTGCCAGAGTGGCTCCCCACTGAGCAGTAAGCTAGGTCTTTGATGTATTGCGCTGTAATGTGGTTGTTATCCATAATCGGCTTGAATTCAGGAGGGCCAGGGATGAAAGAGAGGTACAGCAGTAACATGTTCTTGTGGTACATTAAAATGTGACTGTATTCCCATTAAAAAGTCCTCCACCCTTGCTCACTGCGACCAGAACTAAACACCCTGAAAACCCATCGATTCCTGCACCTGAAAATATGCATTGATAAAAACACTGTGCAAAGACAGATGTTTTTGCAATAGTTTCCGACCGGATAAAGAATAATATTCATAACAGAAAATGGTGTATCATTTAAATCCTGTGAACTCGTGAGATGATGCTTAAATGGAGTTTCTTGATGCATATGCAAATTTCCTGTTTCTGCACGTTCGCGATACCATAAGTTTAAACAAGAAATAATCCTGACGCTATCACATTAAGCTGTGATATGGAAGGTGGAAGGCAGACAAGAGTTTGGGATACACATCAATGGAGGGCTTGCAAGGAATGTGAAGATGATATTTTGTATTGCATGAATAACAATCAACAGCTGAGGGGAACAAGAAGTGTTGTGAAAAATATTACACTGTAAAATGAGACCCCTAGTAATGGAGTTTTAATGTTGCACCACGAAGCAGCAAATTTTCTGAAAAACAACTACAGAAGTGATTTGGGGTCATAGAATTCTTAACATATAATAATTCTGTCACGGCCATGGCCTGTTTTCCTTTTCCACTGTGTCTCCTGTGTTCCCATGTCTATCTCTCTTTGTTTATATGGCGCTCTCTCTCTCTTTCTCACTCTCCTGGCTTCATGAGCTCTGTTCTACCTGCACACCTGCCTTCAATCAGCTCATCTCCTCCTTCATTCAACACACCTGCCATCCATCTTCACCTACTCATCGCTAGATTATTGTCTCTACCACTGTTGGAGTTTACGTCTCCGGAGTCTGTATTTGTGTATTCTAAGAACTATATCCTCGTGCTTTATTTAAGCCTGTGATTAACATGCTTGCTTTCACACATGTAACACACAACAGGAGATTTTCTGTGGCAGATGCGTTCTCACCTACTGGAAACACTCTGTTTGGTTTAGACAAAGGGTGGCGCATGGGTAGATAATGTGTAAAGTAGGTAGCACATGATGCAAAAAGTATGCTGTGGTTGTAATTTGTCATTCTTAAGCCTTTTTTTAAAACCAGAAATAGAACGTTTATTTTACAAGAAATCATAGGTTGTCTCTAACATTAGAGCTAGCTTCACAGTGTTCAGGCTCAGTCAAAGAAATCCTTAACTGGCCTTCTGCGTTTAATGAGTGGCAGGCACGTGATAGAAATGTCATCAACACACCCACTCGCTCAATGTGAATTCTCCAGAAAAATTAGCCACTCTATTCACATATGGGCTCAATTGGACAATACACAGACAGTACTAGGGAGCTGTACTGGTAAAGTCTGTTTGATGTCTGGTCCGACTTATTCAGATATTTGTATTCACACATAGAGCTCCTCAGAGTGATGTAAGGATAACTTCTGGGTTGCAGTGCATGTGTGGAAGGGGCTTTACAAACTGGTCCTTTAATTTAGCAATGATGATTTGCTTATGGGTCTGCTGATTAGAGCTGTTTGTTGCACCAACAGTTTTTAACATAGTATAAGTTACCCACTGTGCTTGTTTACACCACTCAAACAGGGCAGGAAATCTTGTTGAGAAAGCAAAGAGACAGACGGTGAGAGCTGCTGTAGAGACAGACAGCCAGACGGAGGGAAATAGATGAGATTGTGGGCGTGGTTGGGGGGGTTGAGTGTTTGTAAAGGAGAATAATCAAACTGCAAAAAAGACCAAAATATAATATTGAATGCGGCTGACTCTCTGACATTAGCTAGACTATAATAGTTGGGTTTGAGAGGCCATCCTCATTGAGGCTCACAAGAGTGAATGGAAGTGTACTAGTTATGCATCATTACAGGGGGAAGAGCTGTCCACTTCCTGCTGGGAAGAGATGACCTCTGCTTTCACACTAAGCGGAGTAGTTCACAAAATAACAGCATACCAAGTGTTTGTCCCCCTCTCTTCAACAGAGGGCTCATATGAAGTGCCCATGGAAAAGGATATGCCTCCATTTAAACTTAAAAGCAGGCATCTAATTCACAGCCTACAAGAGCAGTCATAATAGCGCACAGTTAAAAGATAACAGGGGAGGAAAGGGTGTCAACATACATAAAAATGCACAATTACAATGGTAAAACATGCAATTTGATATTTTTCAACTGAAAAATGGCATGCATCCAAGATTTTACATTTAATTATGCTGAAAACAGATTGTAAAAAAAGAAAAGAAAAAAAGAATCTAGTTCTCTTTTGACTGTGTGTTCCCCCACAAGGTTGCCCTACGCATCATCAATCTGTATTGTGAAGAGCTCCTGAAGCTTTTTTCATCAAGGTCTTATCCACTTCAGAGGTTCAACAGATTAGCGATCTACTGGGGTGCGATGGCTTTTCAGTGCCGTGCTTTACGTCCAATTTGAAGTGTCTAAGAGCATTCTTGTCATTAGTGTTTACTCGAGACTGTTTTTTAGAGAGCCCAGACTGAGTGTGACATTAAAGACAAATAAAACCACATCAGCCGTGTTGATCTTTTTCGAAGGCTCTGGAGAAACAGGCCCAACATTTTATCTTAGTAGACAGCAGTTTCAGAGGTTATAGATAGGCCAGCTCGCCAACACTATTATTTACCAATGGACCAGAATGTCAGCCCTCCCTTGCCTCTTTGCTTTTCTCTCAGTATTGTTTGCTCCCTGCCTTTGTGAAAGGGGGCACTTTATGGAGGTGAGCGGTGAGAGAAAATATTTCTATCTTGCCATCAATGGATCAATGGAGATGTGTTTACTTGTCTTGGAGCACAATGTTCACTCCATAATAATGGATATTAAACAGCTTGTTGACTGAGTGCTTTTGCCCAGGTCACTTGTCAATCCCTTAGACACTGCTAGCCAGTGGAGGGACACACACTACTGCTCAGGGGTTACGGCAGAAATCTCCAGCAAGCATTGTGTGTCAAACTGTAGGTTGAACTGGTCACCAAAGCCCCTCCCTCCCTTGCTAGACAAGAAGGGACATGTTGGGTCAATGAGATTCTCGGTAATTAAACTGAAAGGGGTCATTTTCAGTGCAAACTCTGAAGCCCTTTAGGTTTAAGTGGTGGGGTGGAAGGTGCTGGTCTCTACACACACTCCCCATCAGTCTGAAGCAGTTTTCACATATGAACTCTGGAAAATGTCCAGAGCTTCAGGTCCAGACATTGTCCAGAGTTGCCCTTTCAAACATGTAGTACACATCATCAAAAAGACTCCTGCACACCTGAGTTGTCTTTTTGACGAGTGCGTTGGTGAAGTAGCCTCTACTAAAAAAAAGGGAGACTTGCATACTGTCTTCACTTGCTCAACGAAGATTCTTTAATATATACAACTTTAATTTTGTATTTATATTTCAGTCAAAGACCTTCTTCAGGTATATGCTTACAAATGGAAATGGACATCTTTTTATATACAAAAGCCAGAGATCACAGCAACCAGTTACCGCAAGTAAACTCCTACCATTGGTCACAGGGCATCATTTGACCTCAATCAGAAACAAATCTGTATGATACATCTTGAAAATATTCATGGTAACATTAATAAAAAAACAGCGTAGCTTGACTGGCCTGCTGCATTTATCCAGTGCCAGACACATGATAGAAATGTCATATTTGTGTTCACATATACAGTTTCTCGGGATAATATCCGCAAAATATCAGGGTTGCAGTGCATGTGTGAAAGGGGTTAATTAAGAGGTCTTGGTCAAGTTGAGTCTGAGACGAAAGATTGATCAGCACAGAATATACAGTATATTTAAAACAATATATAATCTTCACTACAGAAGACTGCTCATCTCTTAAGACCAGAACTTTTGATTAATGGTGCAAAGAAGGTGATCAAACCATTAAGATTTCAGTAGCCACCAATTACACCTCACATAAACTCAACTTTACAAATGTTAAGCTGTAGGGAAAGTATTAATATGTTGCCAGAATCATGATCAATGACAGATACCTGCTGAATATTAGCGCAGTCAGCTAAATCCTCCACCCCCCTCCAGTTAGACAGAACTCAGAATGAGACATCCCTTTGTTTTTAATCATGACTCCTTGCCTCGTCCATAATCCAAACTGTTCTTCACAGTGTAATAACTGTCTCTCATGTGGAGCAGATTTTTAGCTCATACCTCCAATAAAACAGAAACCCGTGGTCATTTTGTGGCTGTTGGGCTACTTTGGGGAATGCAGAGTCTGGCTTTCTTGCTGCTGTGAAGTGGTGTGATGGGAGCAGCAGAATGAAAAGGCTGGGTTTGTTTTACATAAAGGCTGCAGCCATCAGGACTCAGCAGGACAGACGGAGAGTGGCTTTCTGGGCCCGATAAATCATGACCTGCATTCATTCATTCAGCACATTCAGACCCAGACACACATTTCTCTCCCAGCCAGCTCTGCTGACTCCTCATTTCTGCCCCTGTTTAATATGTGACCTTATGCTAGGATTTTTAGTTTTGCTGTTCAGGTGGAGAAAAAGTGAGATGCCTGACAAAAGAGCAGTGATATGCTAGTTTTGGAAGCATAAGCTGGGAAAAGATCTTTTACTTTTAATAAAAATGACACACATTTAAAAGTTATGTGAGTCACAAATCCAAGCAAACTAGTGGTGTATATTTTTCCTTTCTTTCAGGTGAATGCACGGCACCCTTTAGGTTTAATGGAATTCATAGTAGTGAGTGACAGGGTATGAATAGGCTGGAGAAAATGGGGAAGTAAAAGGGGCATTAGGAGTAGCTAAAGAGGTGGGGGTTGGCTAAAGACTGACACCATCTTCTCCCTCTGACACGAGCACACAAACAAGCACGCATGCACACACACACACACAAGCACACACACACACGCACACACATTCAATAAAGGGTCAAGGTACATAATTTGAATACATTTGCTGTGTGTGCGTGCGTGCATATGCATGTAATGTGCAAAAAACCCTTTTCACTCTTTGTTTCAATGTCTGAAAAGATCTGCAAGACTAAAGGGACAGAGCTATTTTAGCGACTCATTACTCACATTCACACACACACACACACACACACACACACACACACACACATCAACATAATTTAGTATGACTACCGAAAAGATAAAAACTGAAGGAAAAAAAAAAGATTAAATGTGTAAAATAACACTGAAAAACTCTTCACTCATGAGCATATTCATCAAAGAAACTCAAGAAGCACTACTTTCCGTTCACTATATACATAAAACTCAGATAAAGAGTTCGGGGCAGATGGTGATGAAAATTGTTTGTTGCTTTAATGCTTGATGAGATGTGTTTACTTTCCATACAATGCTGGCTAATTATGTACTCTGACTGAAGGCAGAGCTGATTACCACATGAAAACCAGACTTATACTTACTCACTTGTCATGCTTTGATGGCAGAACACATGTGAATTCACTCACCTTTTTTGGACTTTGGCCAAGGATAATGGTCTCTTGTGCCTCAGAAATTACCTCAGCATCATCCTTAAACAATTAATGATGGCAATGAGACAAACAGAGCGGCAAATAAGGGAAAAATGTAGCAGTCAATCACTTCTGGCAAATGTAACTTTTAAAAAATGCTTGGAAGAATCAAACATTTCCTTGGATGGAGCTAGAAACCATGGTTTCGTCTAAAATAAACACATTACACTGTATGTGCAAGTGTTTAGGACTGGCAGACGTCTGGATTCCTCACACACTAAACAGACAGCAGGCAGTGATAAGCAAAGGCGTCCATTGTTATTAATTTGTTATTTCTCCTGTGTTTAGTTCCTGGCTGGATTATCATGTTGAACACACAGTCCAAATTCCACTGTAAACATTTGCAATTAATCTTCTCACTGGCTTCCCCCACCTCCAAATGACTGTTTTACATAAAGCTGATCAAATTAAGTTGTTTGCAGTGGCCAAATTCTGTTGTCACTCTGTCTGGAAATGCTACAACATTCATTTACTGATAGACAGATGCATATTTCTTTGTTAGAGTAGCCAACCATCTTCAGCACAAGTGGGGTTTTTTTCCCCCTCTTGCATGTCTTATGAGTAGCCGACATTCTCAGTTGGAGCTCTGAACCAGAATGGGTGTGCACAACAGCAAACACCCAGCACGATTTATATTAGAGTAATCCTTTAATTGCTTCATGGCAAAATGTCTATACCATATTAAGTAATTCAATACAGCCAGTTAATGGAAAGGCAGAGAGATATCATGTTTTGCATAAAACCTCTAAAGCCACTGCTTCGCAGCGTGGTCTGCCTTTTTCATTTTGATCACATTGACATATTCACATCCAAGGTAATCCCTTATCTATTTCGGGGTTAGCACTGAAGATGATCAGTCTCTCTGAGAAAACCAGTTTTACAATCACATCATGTTTATGAAAATACCACTTTTGTTGGATGTGGTTGATTATAAAGAGTACAGTTATGCCAGTAAGAACTGTAGGTTACACTGCAAAAGAAATCCAGGTTTTTTTTCTTCTTTTTATAACTTGGTCCATCTAAGTGATATGTGACACTTAAAAAAAAAAAAAAAAAAGTGTTGCGATACTGCTGTGCAATTTGCAGTATTATAGTACATCCTGATTAATAATCTAGCATCATACATGGATCATATCATAACTAATTAATAAATAAAACATGATTACAATTTTACCTAGGATTCATCAAGTAAATTAGTTGCAGCCAGATATTTGTGGTGCTCATGTGATTATTGTGACAACCAGCACATGAGGTCATTGGATAAAGAGCATTGAATTGTATAGCTACAATATTATTATATGTTTTGAAAAACCCCTACATAAATCTGTCAGACTTCTGCAGGTCCCTTGTGGTGGCCTGAGGGACACTGAGAATACATGAAGACATCAGGAACCCTATTGACTAATGCCTGGAGTACTATCTTTACCAAGCGGCACATTTTTTGAGGATGACTGACAAAAACAAAGAATGGGTGGAGCGTCTAAAAAAGCATCTGATCTGCATCTGCATAGCAAAACCTGTCATTCCATAATGAAAGTTTTGACAATATTCAAAGAGGACATGATGGAAAGCAGTAAACCATGAATGTTGTTTGAAGATGTGTAATGCTCTCCTGGGAAAAGGGCTGTCTTAGTGGTGGACCTTTCTTTGCTAACATCATTCAGAAGGGACTTAAATTGGCCTGAATGTTTTGGAATCATCAGCTTTTCAAATGTACGCCTGTGTGGTGCATAATGAGCTCCAATTAAATCTTTCCTTCTTCACCTAACAGTGAATGCTTAGTTTTTCTTCTTATAAATTAAGTGTTGAAACAGGATTTATTACATTTATTACTAAAATGTTATCTAGGAGATATACCAATATTTGCTGAATTTAAAAGTAAACATTCAAATTAAAAGACAAAGGTATGTTTGATCATGGCTTTAAACAAAACCGAAACAGAAAAGGCTGACAATAGACACTGTGAGAGCAATGGCTTGTTGACACTATATGACTGTTGGCACATAAACTGCCCATTGTCAAGGCCAACAGGCGGGCATCGGCTGCACTGATCACCATGTGAAACAAGCTTAGAGCGAACGTCCAGTCAAGCTTTTCTCATCAATGGAACTCCAATCCCTGCAGCACTCAGGGTCTCTGGGGTCATAGCTACGGGCAACCCAGTCCAAAGCTAAGGTCAGTAGGCCTGACTCGGGTTTATATGCCAACAAAAGGGTGCAGATGCAGTGAGAGAGACTTGGGGGTCAGATGGATTACTAAAGAGAGCTCCCTCCATTTGTTGTTTGTTGACTAATCCTCTGGGAACAGAAAATGGTCAGTGTTGCCCTCTAACAGAAAAGAAGAAAGTAAGCATTGCATGCATCTAAGTTCGAAGTGATTTATGGGAATGAAACCTCTCAACTTGTCTGTAGGAAATTGAGCTGGGTTTGTACTTGATGCAAGGGGTTAACACCAGTCCTGTCACAAAACATATATGCCCCCAGTGTATAGGTTTTGATTTATAGTTTAGATTTTTCCCATTGATAGCACCACCGCAACACTAGACTGTACATGATTTTATTTTATTCTCCACAGTATTTGTTTACATTCTTAAAATTACTAATACTTTTTAAATTACTCAATCATGTATGTCTAAAAACCCACTATATACACACTACATATTGAAAAGTGTAGTGTCACAAAGGTGAAAACACACCCTTTCTCTTAGCAACAAACTACTGTATATTGAAGAAACACGGTTTTCATGTTATAGATTTTAGCATTACTCAAAAGTGGAATAATGCCACGCAACATTATTATATTTACTGTGATCGTGGTGAGTAGGTTTGCAGAGGAAATGGATTTGCTAGTCATTTAACTCCAAAGGAACAGATTACTAAGCCTTCAACTTGCTTATTGTTGTCTGCCTTCTTATCGACAGTTTTCACTAACATCAGAAGCTTGTATGTGAGAACACAAGGAGCTCAAGATGACCAATTAAATGTCTTCCGATTTTCACGTGGCCGCCATAGACCCAATGGATAGTTGAATTTTTAGGAGCCAACATTGCAACAGCACACAATGTAGGTACAGCAATTAAATGCCTTAACTCCTCCACTATACATCGACTTCTGATTATGTAAGCCATGTTTCTGTATGCAAAGGCAACATTATTTAAGAGTTAAAAAATATAAAAAATTCTCATAAAATATTAAATACTTGGAGCATACAATGCAATACAGCATTTCTACATGCTGATTTTTCCTGCTTGCAGAATTTGTAGCTTTGAGGTAAAGATCTCAATCTGCAGTGGATGAGTAAGAACTGGGGAGGCCAAGAAGACAATGGATACAGGCCAGGGGACAGGGATCTCATATTTAGCTCGTGATTGCACTCAGGGTAGACAATAAGTAAGATTCATTAGGTCATTTTTTACTTGCGTCTGCCAAGATCTGGAATGAAATGTTAAATGTTTCATGGGCTAAGAAAAGGGCAGAATTTGTCTTTGTGTTTGCCATCGGAGAAAGCGAGAGCAGAGGGGAGAGTGAAGAGGGGGAAAATAATAGACAGAAAGATATAAAGCAATGAAAATAGGGAAGGATGGGATGAGACAAAATGCGAGGGTGAACACTGAGAGCAAGGAATAGTCTGAGAGGGAAGCAAATGGGTGGGAGGGCAAAAAAAAAGCAAGGGAAGGAATGAAGAAGGAGAATAAGTGGGTAAGAGAGTAAAGGGGAGCAAGGAAAGTAGGGAGCATGGCTGGGTGTTTTGGGCTGTCTGATGGATGAGGGTGTAGTGGGGTTGGTGGGGGCGGTGTCTCCTGAATGATGATGGCCTAATATCATCATCCCCCTGTCAGGCCTAATAGGCTTTCCTTGGTAGAAATCACTCACACAGAGCCGCCATAATGCCCAGGCCCCTGACAGCATCATCCATCCACTCAAGCCAAGCGAATGTCTCCAAACTAATAAGGAAATATATGGTTCAAGGAGATCTGAAAAATTAAACAGGTAGCTTATGAACAATTTGTTTCACAGGGATGTTTATTATATTTATCGAATGTTGTAGCGGTTGAGGTGTCTCTCTCACTGTGGCTCCATGTTTGAGACATTGGCTCAGAGCATGAGATGCTGACAGGGCAGGTCTGTAAAGTATGAAATAAACATCCTCTCTTACACCTCCTCTACCTCGGGGATGGCCTTGTCCTCCAGTGTTGCCTGGCCTTACTTTTGTCATTCCCAAGCGAGACAGAATACCTACTTCATCCAGCTAAATCTATATTTTCCACCGTCGTTGAATTAACAATATGCACAAGTACAGAGGGTCATTATCAGATGTAAAAAAAATACTTTTGTGAATTCTTATTCCCTAGATCTAACAGTCCATTGTTCACATCTTCTCCTCTACCTCCTCTACCTCGGGGATGGCCTTGTCCTCCAGTGTTGCCTGGCCTTACTTTTGTCATTCCCAAGCGAGACAGAATACCTACTTCATCCAGCTAAATCTATATTTTCCACCGTCGTTGAATTAACAATATGCACAAGTACAGAGGGTCATTATCAGATGTAAAAAAAATACTTTTGTGAATTCTTATTCCCTAGATCTAACAGTCCATTGTTCACATCTTCTAAAATATTCTAATTTTAGCAGCAGCGCTTTGCAGGAGTCACCCATTCCTGTTTTCCTCGCAGCAAGCCTATCTACAGTACACCTGTCATTGCTTTCCCTCATGCAATGGCTGATCACAGCACACTTTAAACATGGTTACTCTCCTCTTATCTCTTCCCATACCCTACCGATCCTGCTATCTCCAATCGTCGCTTTAATCATGTGACACCTTCTCAGCAACCCTCCCTCTCCCTCCCCTCTCCCACGTCAACAAGAGAAAACTGCCACCATCAATAACGACCAGAACTTTTTTCAAAGTCCGCTCTTAAAAGGCACTGTCCCATCAAAATAGTCAGATTTCATTATCGATTGCGCTCTATGAAAAAGAGACTCTCTTGCACATTTGGTAATCATTGTTTTGCCTCGCTTTGAGAAGCTATACATACATCCTTAATGCAGTGATAATGCATTTACATCACAACTCCACCACTGTCTTTCTTATGCATATAAACTAATTACCTGAATACTCTTCACTCTTTGTGACAGTCAATATTAGAAGTTGCAGGGGATGGAGTGGCCCTTACACACATTCACAAACATGCACACATTCTTTGTGCTATATATTGTATATAAGATTACTTTTGAGTGCAAACACCGCAGTGTTTTTTTCTCTCCTATTTTTAAAATCTGGTTCTGTATATTGTTTTGTAGTTTAACATGCCAATTGATGTTACCAGAAAGATGTAGCCATAGATTCAATGCTTTTTGGCTAATGTCTTATGTGGCCTCAGCTGCACCTCAAACATGGTCAGCTTTTATGCAGACATGCACTCATCTGCAGCCATGCTATCATTGTGCACGTGGCATACAGTCCCCTCTCCAGTTGTAGGTTGAACCTGCAGCATGAAGGGTGTGTGTTAATAAGAGAGGGCTTGGTGAGGTGCATTGTGAGGCCATTGTGGTCTCCACGCTCACTGGTTTTCTTTGTGCCATGAAAGCCTGGCGATACAGTAACAGCCAGAGGCAGAAAGGAGCTGTCTGTCGTCAAGACGGCTGGTAACACTTGTTTCACCCACCCTTCCAGGGGGCCGTGGAGAATAGAGGGGAGGCAGCTGGTAGGCTTAACAGGAAATGCAATGGTAACAGTGTCAACAGCTGCCCCCATGGCCACGCAAGCCAAACGGCTGGCAACAACAGGTCATATGAAAAGCTACGTGTTTGGATAGCTGGGGGGATTTGGTTCATACTGTATCTGTGTGTAATGCTGCAATACCAAATGAACGCCTTTGTGTGTTTTCTCATTAGAGCTTTATACTTGGTGCTTAGTCATTTCACAGGTGATGATAACATGGACGCCAGTGAATGTTGAGTAAACACGACAAAAACAACAGCTGAAGGGGAACAGACCTCAGCTGAAGTGAGACGGATTGCTCCATTGTAACCTTTTAAACAAAAGATTATCAGTTCAGTTCGTTGTTTACCCACGCAGGCCTGAAATATCCTGGCTTAACTTTTCATTTAATAAATTTGACATGATAGAATAGTACAGTTGTAAAATAACTGAATCCTGAAGGATAGGTCAGGAGTTTTCCTGCTACATATATGCATAAAGTATGCTGTGCAGTTTGTGTAAAGTGAAGATAAGGGCAGGAAAATTCCCATTACCCGTGGCTGTTACAGTGACCTCAAACTCAGGTCAAGATGACCCCCCGAGGAGTCAATAAATCACAATGTCACCTCTGCTGCCCAATCCCCACTTGCTATCACTAACTTTGAGTGTCCTTAGCATTCTTTCACTTCCCCTGCTCCTTGCGTGACCCCCCGTCCAAACAAACCGCCTGTCAGCACCGCAGCGACAGGTACGACAACTCTAGCTCAACGTGAGGAGTGATCCCCCCCAAAAAGTAACACTCTCCCTGTCCTCGACTTTCTGTCTCCACTGCTCTGTCTCTCCTTCCTCTGTCCCTTTCTATCTCTGATAAATAACTCATGCTTCACTCTTGATGTCTTTTTCCTCTCTCTAAATCACAGTTGAGCTGTGAAAATATGTAATTATCACATGTACACTAAGCTATTTGAGGATGGAATTTGTTTTTAGTCTATATCCAAATTCCATGTAAGAGTTTTCAAATAAGGAATATGGGGGATATCAGTTTAAATTTCAGTCTACAATATCAGAGTCTTTATTTAAGTCTTAGTTACATCCAATTTTCCAAAAGCTTTAATTCACCCTTACAGGATCATTGTTGGACATACATCTGTGAATCTAGTGGTATTATCTACCATTTGCTAACTTTAATACCTTGCTGGGATCACTCTGCATTAGGGCTTATTCTATGTCTGACTTGAAGATTTGGAGTTCCTTTTATGTACAATTCATTACTTTAATATGGAAGACTCATTGGGGTCATCCTGGAATGAATGTAGCCATCAGTTTACATTCTTAGTCATCATTAGATGAATAAATATCAATGAGATTACCTCATAAGCCTTAGGAAGTTTCCCCCTGCGACCCTGCCACGTCTTCTCAGACATGGAGGAAGTATTAAAGGGCTATTTCAGTTAGCGTGTAATATCCCAGCCGTGAAATAACCTCCATTTTTTTGAGCTTGGGCGAATTATCCAAGATATTTTTGATGTTGGAAGAGAACAAGGCGCTTTTCTCGTTGGGAGCAAAACATGGTTTTGATAATCGTAAAGAGGAAGACCAACAGACAGTGGAATCTGCTTTCAATGACCTTAAATACCTTATCTGCACCTTTGAAGCCAGAGCGAGGTGATTGGCAGGTCAATTTGTGATAGTATCGGTCGATGTACTTGGCACTCTTAATGCTCTTTGCGCCAGATAAGTCTGCTTAATATGAAAACTGTCATAATTCATCCTTCTTTTCAGCAATATACATTTTCTCGTGGAATCATCAATCCGGTCACCTGTCAGAAAAGACGTGTCAGGATTCCCATTCCGCCATCCGCCCTTCTGTGATTTCACTTTATGAAGATTATCCCGCACTATGAAGCAGTTAGGATTATTCCTCTGGTATGTTGAATCAAAGTTAGTTTTTCCCTCCCTGAACACTGCATGTAACAGAGATAGGGAGCGTGAGCGAGGCGCCTGGCCCCGTAGTGTGGATGTTTTCAGTGTGTCCGCTCTTTGTCCAGTCCCCTGTCAAACCCATCACAGTTCCATCCCCTCTCAGCCGGTAGTTTCCTGTGTAAATTAACAGACTCAGTGGTGAACTAGATTCCAATTTTGAAGCAAAGTAGAGTGTGCAAATTAGCCATGTTTTTTAATTAAGCCCAGTGCACAGTGCGAAGGCAGAGGGCCATTGTTCCAGATGGGGCAGGTGCAAATTTATTCTCTGGAGAAACGCTGCGATGTCCGTCCTCCAGCCGAGTCCCATCCTCGGCATAATCAGTCCCCAGCTTGAAAAATGTCTATGTTTTGGCACCCTCTTGCTGGGAGACACTGCTGAGTGTGGTCAGAAATGATTCATTTTATAAGGGCCTCATTTGTAACATTTTCATTAAAAGTTGCCACCATGCAGACAGGCTTAACATTTGATTTTTGATAATTATAGTTACTGGTCAGTCTTTTCTTTGCTCCTTATTCACTGTGGGCGTCCTTTTAGGTGTGGCATCTTGTTAAGAATCCTTTTTCCTGCCAATGTCTGTCAGTTCCCTCCAGTACACAGTTCTTAGGAGGCTGTCATGGTCTCCCACTGGAGTGGAATGCTGGGAAAGTAAACCTCTTTGGCATTTGTAAGGGTGTTTTTTTTAATTTTTTTTTAGGCATGATGTTATTAAGATGTTAACAGTGAATTAATGATTTGAAAGATAGATTTGTTGTGCTCTTCCATTATTCACAGTCAATAAAATTAAGATGGTTTAGGTTCAAGATGGTTTAAGTAAAAGGTGATATTTTACCTAAAAATGAAAAATAAAAATCAACATCCAATTCTGGAGTGGATCAGCCCTGAAATATTAGAAAGGTAGATTATCTTTTGGGTGACAAGGACAATTATGTCTTCTCTTTGGGTTGCACACATTCCTCTGTGGGGGCTTGAATCAGACAGAGACTAGCCACAGATAATGAGCTGTCTTTAATCATGGGAGACAGTACTTTGAGATGCTTTGCATCATATTTGCAGGGAAGAGAAAAAGGGGGATGGGGCTCTAATTACTGTACTACAGAAAAATCACACAGCTTCCTGTCCGTAGGAACTGATGCAGAGTTCTAACCAACCTTGACAGGAAGTGACAACAAAGACTGTCTCTGTTCTGAAATCGTAACAGCATGGCAAAACAAAGAAAAAGTAAGAGACAACAAAACTGAAAGACATTTATGATTGGAGGATTTAGATTAATGAATTCCCTTCTATTTCTCGTCCAAGCTTTTAGAATATATTGTAGATAACAATGCATGCTGATAAAATTCATCGGTTACAGCTGACAGCATATACCATATACTTTATTGAAGTTTTAAAAATGCAATTCTTGACAGCTTTGTGTGAACATTTCCAATGCATATCAGTGATGCGCCTCATCTCAGTGACAGAATTAAGATGAAGCAGCATACATCAAAATAGAAATGCATCAGAATGTGGGCTGAAGTTGACTTTGACTTAAACCAGGCTCTGACTGAAATTGACAGAACAGGATTCTTGTCAAAAAACACTCAAACACAGGAAAGAAGCAGTGAATAGAAGGATTGATGGCACAAATACAAAGCACACATCCTGTACTTCTTCACTGTCTCAAACACTAATTGCAAATGACACCTTAAGATGTTTTAAAAATGAAACATGACTGGTATCATTCCTGTGAGGTTTTTAAACCCAGTCAGTTCAAGGAAATCCAATTTTTCATCAGGCAAGACTGATATACACATTTGTATAATAAAATAATCTTGATGGCAGAATCCACCTAGCTTCCTCACCACCGTGTACATTCCATTATACTAAAATAGCTGCCTGAGATAAGTCCTCCAATCCCTCCACTATTTCAGCCTTGTCCATATCCATAAGCAGCAAGAAAAGATTTGTCCTATAACCCTGTGTGATCATTTGCATCTAAAACGATATTCGACATTTGTTATTCCATCAATCAATACCATCTTTTCCATTCTCTGTGTGCATAATCTCAGAGCCTGCATGCAAAACGCTTAACAATAACATGTATGTTATACAAGAAGCCATATATCATCCATGGACGCATTTACATCCTGTTAACAATTTCTCATGGCAGATTAGAGGGCACTGAGACAGCAGCCCAGATCCCATGAGAGGTGAGCTTTGGGAGCTGATAAGGCCAGCCATAGGAAGGCAGGATTAATACATATGACCAGGACACATGGAGGCCCTTTGATTATTCCAGCAGAAAAATGGCCCTATCCCATCGGCCCCCCACGTGATTAAATACAGCCTGAGTGCGGACAGGGAGGCAAAAGGGATGGGGAGATAACCGATTTTATTTATGCAAGCCGGTTAGCCGGGCAGATCACGTCTGAGGATTGTTCACGCTACAGGGGTGAGGGATCGCACCAGGGGAGCTCACCCCTGATCACACACAGGGCTGCTTTGGCTGTCACTTTTCCACCTTGCTGTAGAGTATAGATCAAGCATTCCCAAAATTATTCATGTCAAGGATTTCCAAACAGAATTGTGTTGTGCAACAGACTACAAGATTTTGCTACTAAGGAAGACCACTGGAGGACATTTTACCACCATGTATAATCAGTTGGAGAGTTAACAGTTGAGTTTTCATATATATAAACTTGTTGTCTTATTTATCTAAAAAAAAAAACAATCCACACATAAAAAGTTAAAATATTCATCTCACATTACCATGAAACGTCTTGGTTCATGGAAGTCCTCTCCAAACTTTTTGAAGCTCTTTACAGTACATGTACATTACATGCACAATCTCTACACAGATTAGAAAGTCAAACTATTCAAGCTGCATCCTTGACAAGAACTTCTGCAAGTTTTAGCAGTAATTGTAGTTCACATTAGATCCTGTACACACGACTTTCTGGTGAAGATTACCTAATTAACTTCTTCAAAAACATGTACTCATTATAGATTGAATTCCTTTTGATAGTTAGAGGGTGCGTAATTAATTAATTGTGTTAATGACCCATTAATGGTGGTGCACAAGGAATTCTAATGAGCCACCTTAATTAAATATTATCTCACTGTTTAATCAATGCGTTTAATTATTCACATGATATTTTCTGTGGAATCAATTTGGTTCTGGGTCGCAGGAGCAAAATGCTGATTGTGTGCTCCCTCACTGATTCATCACAAAATTGGTCATTCAGTTCAAAATCCTCTTTTAATCACTGGGAATATAAGCCATTTGGCTCAGATCCATATGTTTTGGTGAGAGAGAGTAATTCTGATCATTTTGATATCAATTTTAATTGACCCTGGGTCACATTTTACATCTGTTTGAGAGACATGTTTTAATTAGAGATATGAGATGTTGCAATTACATTGCCATGGTCGCAGTGTGCTCCTGGCCATTAGGGAAGATAAATGGTAGGATTCCATATATTTTCATATATTAATGGACAATCTACCTGTAATTTTCTCATTGTACAGCAAGCTACGTTATGTTAATGATAGCCTGATGTATGACTTTTTATATTTTTTCTCTAATGCAGTGTGACTCCATGCTGTAAAATCTTTATGCTCCTTCACAGACAAGCTGAGGGCAAATTGCTTGTGTTCTGCCAGACACATCTGCATACATATACACAATATGTAATTTAAAGGTGGAAATACATCCATGTAAGAGGATGTATTTTCTCTAAAATGGGATTCATAGCCATTTTATCACCAAGAATCTCTCCATCTTTTTAGTCCAGATATCCACATATCAGCAAGTCCGTGAACCTCTGCTCTTCCTCTCGCTTCCCTCCTCCCTCATGTCTCTCCAGAACAAACTGGAAGACCTCAGTCATCATCCTCATTTTAGCTCAAATTCGGTGGGATCAAAGGTGGCCAGCTGGGCGGGGGTGGGGAGCAGATGGTCGCATGCTCAGGGGGACCAGGCAAGGCCCTTCAGATTTTAACACCTCCTCTCCCCTGGGTGCCTGGGTGGGGGGGATCTGGATCGGGGAACCTACCTGAGCTCAGTGGCATGACCAGCAGGCTTCCACTGCACCACCCCCTGCTCCGCTCACATATGGCGCCAGCCATGGGGTCTCTGAGCTGGGGTTCTGACCTGAAGAAAATAAACTATGGAAGGGCAGGGTAAGGTAAGCCTCATTCATTAGGATGAGTGCACGAGAATGAATCTATTCATTAACAAACCACAAATGAATTTATAGTTCAAGGAGTTGTGGATTAGACTTTGATGTGTAGTAACCCAAAAGTTTGCAAAATGTCCATAAAAATACATTATAAAAATCAATGAAAAGAAAGATTATTAAATATATTTTTCTAGATTTCTGTAGTTTCACTGCTGCTGGCCTGTATAGGCCAGGCGATGGCTGGTTACAGAGACTGCAGGTGCTCAGGCAGATTAATCCCTTGCCAAATCAGCTCCGCCTCAGCAATCTCAAAGTTCCTGGAAAGAAGCCTGCTGGGAACGTGAAGTGGTACTTGTGGTCTGGGATTATGACTTTCAGACTTGTTGGCCTTGAGAACACAAATGTAGCCTCTTGAATTGAATTTGCAGAGGGAATAAGTTCTGTGGGGAGGGGGCGGAGGTTTGGATTCATCCACCGACCAATGTTTTTTTGGGGATAACAATTTTTCCATAAATCCATCTTAAGCAGTCACATTCTCCCTGTGGCTAATAGGATCATGATGGGAATAATCTTTACAAATCTGACAGAAAAAAAGAATGTCCTGGCCTTCAACTTCTTCCTCTCGGTAAATGAACAATTTCAAGAGTCTTTCCTGTGGGACTGGGGAGGGTGGGGGAAGACTTACATTGGCAATGAGACAAAAAAAAAGAGAAAAACAACAGAATTTTCTCAGGAGAGGGTTCAGTACTATTACTGAATCTCTGTAAGTCATGTCTTTAATGCAGCTGCAAATGTAAATAATTAGCATGCAACTTTAAACTTTAAATTTAAAAACGTAAGGAAAAATAAAATAACATGACTTACACATTTTCACAATTCCTGACTTTTTGTGAGAAGTTGTTAGAGATTTATTGAAAATGAGTCTTCAAAAACAAAAAGAAAAATACAAAAGTGGCCTATAGCTGTCCAGTAAAAACTCTTTTGGAAATGGAACCAGTATCCTGTTGATAGTGGCTTGAAATTGAAACGGCGCCCGATCAGACGTTCACTCCTCATTCTCACCTTGTCACTCACAGCCGGTTCTACATAGCCCCATAATGGCCTTGGACACACACAATATGACCAAGCAAACCTCTTATTGTCATATCAAACTCTTGACAGCACTTGGGCACAGACCCTGCTCTGTATTTACCCACCTGCTCAGACATACAAACACATATCATTTTTATCCTTCACAATTTCAAACAGCAGAGAGAAATTTCATTTCATTTATTGCAGAAGTTTGATTTTTTCCCCCCATACAGGTCTGGGCTCTTACAGCAAACTAAAATCACATTTCATGATATTAATCTATTTTTCTGTAAACATAACATGAAACAATTGCAAAAGGAAATTCAATCATACTACTCAAGCAAAAATGTCAAACATTGTCTGCTTCCAGCTTCCAAAATGTCATGATTTGCTGTTTTTCTTTCTTTTATATCATTATAAATTGTAGGCCTGTATCTTTGGGTTTCCCAAAGCCCAAGGTGCAACTTCAAATGTTTTGTTTTGTCCTGATCAACAGTCCAACACCCAATTATTCAGTTTATTATCACGAAGGACTAAATAAACCAGAAAATGTTCACATTTTAGAAGCTGCAATGAGAGAATTTGGACTTTTTTCAAAAATATGAAAATATGAAAATAGTTGTGATTAATTAAAAAGCTCTAAATCTGTCAACATGCATCCAACTGGCATTGACTATGTTTAATCACTTGTGGCCGACTGAAGACGGTGAAGGTATCGGATGTGTTGTAACTGGGATCCACTACTTAACAAAGAGCCTCATGCTGCTAGGCCCATTGCATCTGGGACAAAGGTGCCATCCCGGACCCATCTATCTCACAGGATCACAATGAAAGCAAGGAGTTGATTTAGCTGGCATGTGTGTTTTCTCACTGTGCCTTTTGTTGTTGTGTCTTTGTGTGTGTATGTGGCTGCGCGTGTCTATATCTTTGAGTGACCCATTGTGGCCAGACACCTGCCCACAGGCTCCTTGTCTGACTGATGAATCAGTATCTTCAAGGTGTCTTTGAAGAAGTCTATTGTATGCCTTTGTTCTACAGTCTTAAGCATCCTGTCCTGCGTCTCCCTCTGCACACTAAAGAGAAAATAAATCCACTGCTGACACAGCTACAATGAATGGCCTGGGCCACCGTCCCATTAACCATCTCTTCCAACTCAGAACAGAAGGAGAAAAGGATAATGGATGTTGGATCAGAGAAAAGAAATTTAAAAAACAAGAGTGTATACAGAATCTGACAACAGACTTCTATCTCTTGCCCATCTACCCATCATTGCTATGAAAGAATAAATTAAACTGAAGAAAAAACTTGCCAAAAACTTTCTCCCCGTTTTTATTCTGTTTTCTCTTTATTCACTTCATTTGATTTATCTCTTATTTGTGATGTCACACCTGCTATCATTCATGTGCTGCACGGTCTGTCAGGGCAGATTAGAAGCAGAGGCTTGTGCCTCGACAGCTATCGTACAGTATCAATATTGTGACGGCTGAGGAGCCGCCTGTCCTCACA
This sequence comes from Scomber scombrus, assembly GCF_963691925.1. Taxonomy (NCBI): domain Eukaryota; kingdom Metazoa; phylum Chordata; class Actinopteri; order Scombriformes; family Scombridae; genus Scomber; species Scomber scombrus. The sequence continues at coordinate 11,268,772 of NC_084988.1, read as the reverse complement.
TCTCCTCAGAGTGCAAAGACAATTGAAAAGAGGAAGCGTCACAAACCTGACACCCGAGTCACTTCAAGGAATCCCTTTCAAGAAGAAATAAAACCTCACCTGACAAAGCAAAGCTAGCCCAGGACAAGAGTAAATAGCATCAAACAGCAAGGGTATTTCCACTTTTAACAAAAGGAAATGCACCCGCTGGAATCAATTAAAATTCTGGAAGGGAAATTGCTTATGTTCTTAAAAGTTGTATTTTGCCAAAGGAAATTGTGATTAAGTTGCATGTGCATGACATTTGGCCTAAACAAAAAGAGACAACAGGAATTCTGCTTGGCTCCAAAAGGTCCTCAATGTAAAGCTGAGGTGAATTCAATGGCAAACACAGTCTCATTAGCAAAATATAATACATTTTCTATTGCGGCTAATGCATATGAGTGCATTTTTCAAATCTAGCAACATTAGGCAGTCGCTTTGGATTTTTCTCGTATGATGTCTGCCACTGCAATTTTTCATAGCTTGACCAAATGTAATAATTTCCTCTAATACAGTACTACTCATTAACCCCAATTACTCTTCCAGGAGGCTATCAAAATTGCTCTTTTTCCCCCAGTGTTCTCATAACTCCAGCTGGTCTCCTCATCAAGCAGTTTAATCTGGGAGACTTGGGCTGGGATGTAAGCCAAATGAAAAAATGTAACATGAGGTTAATCACCCTGTATACATTTACTAAGTAATGTAATTTGTCCATATTCTGCCTTTTCTCTTAGTTTTTTGCACATTCCCACCCTGCTGAATCTATCATTAAAAGTATGTTATTGCTTTCTTTGTAACAGGTTGACATGTGACTCAGTGGAAGTTACATTCACTGTGCCAATAACATAGTGCATATTGATCTTTATTTCTATCTTGGGATGTGACCAGCTTGGTTTTAATCAAATCCCCTGCTTTTCAACAGAAGACATTTAATTGACATTTAATTTAGACCCGCTGTTTAGCCCTAGTCATTCTGACCTAAAGTCTGCAAAGCATGCAAGCAAAGGGAGTGCTGTTTGTGCATCTCAGTTAAGATCTCTATAGAAAGCAACAAAGGTCCAGGAAAAAAAACACATGATGAAACAAATAGAGAGAGGATGAGAAAATAGAAAAAAAATTCCAAGCAAAAAAATCCCAGGGTGATTACAAGATCAGCATGCCATGGTACAATTACCATCACTTTGAATTTGAAATGGCCATTTAAAGGGCAGTAGAGCATCCTGGAAAATTAAACCGGGGCCTAATTAGCACACTCCAACCTGACAACGGAGGAGCTTTCAGGCTGGCTGAGCAAAGCAGTCAAGCAAGAGGAAGTGACTGACTGAAGGACTGAAGGACCGAGGAGGCCCTGCCGCTCCCGCTCTGAACCCATCACACACCCAACTGTGAGACACACTTATACACAGACACACATGTGTAAAAGCACACATGCAAACTCTGCACTAGAATATGCACCATTTTCATACACATGCAGAAATTATAAGCTTGACTCATTCGCTGCATATCTGAAAGTTGCATTTTCAGATATTTTCTTGTCCGTCTTGAATGCATGATATAATGTTATTTATTTGTGAGTTACATGAGAGTACATTTCTTATACTTTGATTTGGAACAGAGTGGTAGTGCAGAAGCATGTTTTACGTCCCTCTCAGCTTGCTTGCAGCGGTTTAATCAGGCCCATGACCCCATGACCCCTCACCGTTAAATTAACTCTGCCCCCAGTTGGGTGTTGTGCCAAATGTCAGGAGCGGCCTCTAATCCTGTCTCGCTGTCTGGTTGGCCACTCAGCACCAGACTACCTTTTCTGTCCAGACCAATCTGCCTACATAACTAAGTGCAGCTCAACTCTGCTGTAGGCTCTGCTGTAGAGAGAAAACCATCCATCTAATCAAACTGAATGCATTTTTTTTATCACTCCCAACAAAATGATGCAACAGAGAGAGTTTTAGTTTTGAGATAAAACTTTTGACCGTCAAAGTGGGTGAAAAGTGGAATTGCAAAATCCTGCCGGAGGGGTGGAAAAGTGCTGAGGGGAGGTGAAAGTAGACAGTGTCAAGACAAGACAGCTCTGTGTGTGTGTGTGTGTGTGTGTGTGTGTGTGTGTGTGTGTGTGTGTGTGTGTGTGTGTGTGTGTGTGTGTGTGTGTGTGTGTGTGTGTGTGTGTGTGTGTGTGTGTGTGTGTGTGTGTGTGTGTGTTTCACCTCTCACTTTCCTGAGCCCTGGGGACTTTATAGAGGTCTGGTCAAAGAGAAGGAGAGCCCCATGGCTATATCTGTCACAGGGCACAACAGATTGACTTTAACTTTCCCTGAAAACTTTGCACAGTGCAACTGAGTTAGAGAGTTAGGTGTTACCTGGATAAAGTTAGAAATATGACATGAAATAATTTAGAAAAGAAAGACAAAGGATCAATACAATTCAGCAGGAACACAACTGGTAGAATGTCATGTAGGTTGCTTTTGTGATGTACTGTGTTCCATATTGATTGTGGCTTGAGCAGGAGATGATTTCCTCTGGACAGATCAATCCAAACCTGTTCCAGGGACCTATGTGACCTCTCCATACCACAGGCATGGAGCGCCGACATTGTCTGAAGGAACAGCTAATTTGATTTGAGTCAAATGTGGGGCTCAATCACTGCCGATTAGCTTAGATTTAATTAGCCCAAATCGTGTTATTGTGTTTGATGACAAAGAGGTTCCTGTGTGGGAACCTCATTGTCAGATCATTGTTCTGTTGTCTCATTCAGTTCAGTCAGAGGTTGACAAAGAAAGACCAGCTGCCAATGTGGACTATAGAGGGAAACAAAGGTCTTACATTATTGTTAATGGAGGGCAGGCACTGGATACCTGGACAGATACATAGCTGTTATTCAGGCAAGCTTAATTGTACTTTGGTGTGCTCTTTCAATAAAAACGAGCTTCTTAAAGGACTAATTTGTAAGATTTAGTGGTATCTAGTGGTGAGGTGTAAGATTGCAACCACATGAATTACTCCTCCCCTCACCATTCCCTTTCAAGCATGTGCCGTGGCTGCGAAACACGCGATTAATGCAAAAGGCGAGGCTTCTAGTGTTTGGTTTGTCTGTTCTGGGCTACTGTAGAAACAGGGCGGTGCAACACAGTGGCTTCCATGGAAGAGGATCCACACCCTATGTAGATATAAATGGCTAATTCTGACAAAAACACAACAACACTTATTTTCACGAGATTTATTTCTAATTAAAACAAACGTATGAATATTCAGTTTCTGCCACGTCTGTTCCGCTAGATGCTGCTAAATTCAACAGACTGCACCTTTAAATAGAAATAGAAATTGATGGTGACAGGTAAGGGAAATGGTCATTGTGATCATGTCAATATGGAAATATAGTATAAAGAACAAATAGGAAAAAAAACCTGTTGTTTTAACTGTCCGCACTGTCCCACATCACTTCCTTTTCAATACCATGTTCTACTTTGTCAGTATCTTGACTTCAGTCTCACTAATGACTCAGTGCTAATGAGTGGAACAATCTATACAGTATAGCATTTAGGGTGTTTTAACTGGTCTTGCTGGCCTGTCACATAAGCATCTTATGCTTGAAATAAAGTTTCTGCTGAGAGTCAAATTAATAGAAAGAAAGCCTGACACGTAAAGAATGAAAAGTGCAAATCAATCACCTTCAAACAAAATGACATAAATACCATTAAATTTCATAAGATCTTATTTTACCTCAGTCTGCTCTTAATGCCTTTCTCTCATCTGGAGTGACATGATATTTTTTCCCAGTGACACGCTGTATAATTGACAAAGCCTGGCTGCACTTTGCCAAAGTGTATTGAGCTGCTGTCTGGTTGAAGAATACAAATTCATCCCGAATCTGAGGTGCTCAACAAAACTGCTGCCAATTATCCAAAGCCCCGTAAATGATAACTCTGTGGCCACTCAAGCATAAAACAAGGAGATGAAGATGAATTTTACTCTTCCCCATCATTTCATTCCATTTAATTGACAAGCTCTCACTCGCTGTTAAATTTAGAAGATTACAAATATGAGCAGAATCTCGAGCACCCAATCCACCCGCTCTAATCACATGCAGAACCAGTCGCAAATTAATCTACATATTTTAATAAGGTGCCAGTAGCAGGGAAGGTGTGTGCAGACATTTAACGGATTATCATCCGCCGTCCCCCGAGTTCAGAAATTGAATAAATATCTTTCATATAAATACATGGGAACCTCGGCTGAAAGCAAGGAGCTTTTCTGTTTCCGAGTTGCTCGTATTCTCAGCTCTCTTTTCTCTATTGCAGACGAACATGTGGACTAGGCTTTCAGAGGCTTTTACTTCCACTTGTGGTCCATAGTCTTATACTGGGGCCGATTAACAGTCCAAGCACTTATTGAACAGAGAAGATGTAATTTCCCAGGCTTGCTAATACCAACAGCTCCTGGGTTTCTTACTTCCAATGTAATCTTTATGAGCACAGGAGTGAATGATGGCTTTATCAAGAATTAAACCTGCTTTGGAGATGAGGAAGCCTTTGAGTGTAAAACATGGCCATGTATAAAACACTACCACTTGCAGTTTTAAGAGTTAACAGGCAAACTAAAAGCTTACTGGGGTTGACTCATTCCTGAGTCAAGCACAGTACAGAAACTAAGTAGAAGCAAAAGAGTGATTAAGCTGAATCCATTGATCCATATTTTCCTCCCAAAACTTACTTGTTAGTCAAAACTACAATGTCGGACTTTGTCATATGAACTTTTAAAGTATTTTCCACAGATGTGAACTGTGAAGATAATGAGCATATTTCACAGTATGATGAAAATCAAACAAATACATTTCCTGAAATAATAAGGCTAGTTATATAGTACCAGTGAAAAGTATGGACGCACTTTCTCATCCAAATCAATGGGAGGGTGTGTCCAAGTTTTTGACTGGTACTGTATTTTAAATAATTGTTCTTCCACCAAACCAGAACAAAACCACCAAAGCCCTCTCTTCTACTGTGTCTTTGGCATTCAGTCCCAAGCCAGTTTCTTTCACAAATGTATCCTTTTTTAGTATTAAAAAGGCTCATTAATTTCTCAAAACAGCTGGGAACTGTTGTTTTCAGCAAACATCACACAACAAGGGTAGAAAGTGCATTTGTTGGGGGCTATTTTCAGCCCCGGATTTGGTGTTCCAGTAAGTATTTAAGGCAGCAGGATGGTGTTTGTGGGATTGACTCAAAATAAACTACAGTGACAGTGTTTATCGTAATAAAAGAACGTGTCAGCCATAGCAACAATGTGGCTCATTGATGTGTTTTTAATAGTTTTTGGACAACAATGGAGCTCTATGGCACAGAGGAATAAGCTATATCAGGCTTTGTCTACACAGACAACACTTGTTAGTTGGATCAATTCATTGTTGGTTTTTCCTGGGATTTTTAACAATAAGAAAAGTATAGTGTATTGCCAGACTCATCCTTTAACATCTGCAATTCACACTCCAACTATGTTGACCTTCCATGTGTATCCATTTTGTCATTAAACATTTTCTTTTGGCTCAGCTTTAATCCCTGCCCTAAATAAACACACCAACATGTCATCAAGAGCCGTAAAACTCTAACCTGGAACCTGCAGCTGAACCTGCTATTCACCTTCTTAAACATAACTATTTTCCTTGAGAAACACTGAAAATTACAAGCTTCCTCATTCACCGCAAATAAACTGGTGATGGGAGTCTTTAAGTGGCAGTACAAAGAGTTATAAATTGTTTTTTTTCACCTTTTCACAATGCCACGAGGAATATAGCCCCATTATACTCTTGAGGGTCACTTTTAGTGTCTGAAGGTAGTGCTTACACAGACTTTACAACGTGTATCATTATAGCTCGCCATATAAGGAAGCGGCTTGGATGAGAAAGGGAAAGAAAGAGGAGGTCACCGAGGCTGTCAGTTTCAGAGGGAAAAGAAGACCAAAGATCGGCACTTAATTATCACCACTTAACTGAAGTGAATCTTCCATCTTATTCATGACACCTGATTGTGAAATCAGCTTTTTTAAAAACCTGTAGCGCATGACACGGTAGCCCAATCTTTCTCCATTGTTTTCTGTCAGGTAATTCTTCCTTTAAAGTAAATTTTTGTCGATACATTTTAAACCCAACAAAAATCACAAATATCACTTCTAACCAAACATATATTTATCCTCAGTGGTAGATGAATGTCAGTACCAAGACAAAACAGTGATAAACCACCACCGCGACAGTGATTTGTCATTTAGAAGTGATTCGTCTGGTGCTGTCCCATCTCCTGGCTGAGTAAGACATCACATGTCAGCAGTGATTGACAGTTCCCAGTTCTGTCAGTTAGCTGCGGGGGAGCTGCAGGGAAAGATAAGGACATCTATCTGTGTAGTCCCTAATGGCAGGCTGGGGTCACGTGAAGGTCCCTTCCAACCATGATGATATCTGTATCTAGTAGGCCTGGATTTACTCTTTCTACAACACCTGTCCTCGGCTGACCTTTCAACCCTAACTCACCCCTTCTGCGTTATCTTGATCAATCTGCATGATCAGCTATTATTAAATACAGTATTTAGCTATAGAGACAACAAACCAAAAGTAAAGTAATTAAATTGCTGAATTTGTGGAGGAAGTTTTGATGTAAGATAAAATAGTTACCTATGTGCAATACAATAAAAGAAAATAACCAATTAGTGTCTACTCTCAAAATAAAGGACACGGAAAAAGCTAAAAAAGTTGGATGTCGAGTCCAACAAAACTACACAGTAATAATTTCACAGTTAAAGAAGTGAAATTGTATCCATCCTCTTTTCCACCTTCTTTTCTCATGCAAACACAACCACATTGGATGGATATGCACATCAGGAAGAATACTATCTGAGTATAATGTAACTACAGTATTACTACTTTTAGTACTAAGCATGAGCTCAAAGTATTTAGCATTTGGTATTGGTGAGAAAGTATATTTTATGACCTGCTACCTATATGCTACCTATATAAGCTAACGTGTTTCACACATAGTACCGCCAAACTGTGCTACTCTACTACTGTAAGTAGAAAACCAAGAAAAAATCTCCCTTTTAACCTTTGAGCTATGAATAATGAGTATCTGAGCAAGTTAAAGCTCTTGACACACTGGACTGTACCAGACTGCACAATTCCATAAGTGTGTTAGCAGATTTAAGTGTCCTTTACTTTTATCTCTCTAAATCTCCTTATTTGGCTTATACAAAAGCAACCTGAGAATCAGGCATTGCAGGGAGTCATGTGGGTCATGTCCAGCACCACTTAACCTTAAAGTACCTTGCATTTAAATCCCTCAACATATGTAGTCTGGACTTAAGATCTATGTCACAGTTTGTTTAAATGTATTGGCATGTTTGACTGTTGTTTAGCTAACTTAATAGCTCTTTTGTAATGTTATTAGCTTAGCATTACCATGTTGGCTGTTACACTAAAGAGGGTTTTTGCACCCTGGTGTGCTGTGTGGTACAGTGTACGCTGTCCAGATCCACATGAAGCCTTTTGAGGTCAAATGACTTTACCAAGGCATTAAAAGATTGACCGATTTAGAGAAACACGGGATAAACACTTAAACACAAACACATTTTAATTACAGTATACGTTTCACTGTGCATCTGTCAGTACAATATCAGGAAAGCACTCTTTGATTAACTAATGGAGGTAGTGTGTGCATGTGTGTCTCTGCGGACATGTATTGCCATGTTTGACTGTTGTTTGTTTCAAACTGGGAACAGGGTACCACAGCGAACTGACTTACCCTTCCTGTTCCTAGATGTTCCAGGTAATATAAGTCATAGGCTGACCAAGGGGTTATAAGATAATCTGTAATTGAAAAATAATGAATTTAAAAAAGGTTATTTAAGATTTAGACATAGACTTAGATATATAGCAAAAAGTATACAAGTAGACAGATAAGGATTGTTACAAAAGACTTAAAACAGCAGCTCCAAATCCATAAATGACCTTGTCTGTGAAAGGAGAGAAGGAAAAAAAATGCAAATAGCAATGGGAAATGACAGAGTGGAACAACAGGACATTTAAAGGGAAGGGGGGGATAAAGGGTAAGAGAGAAAGCCTTGCTTATTATCTCAATCATCGAGCGGAATAATAGGACAACAAAAAGCCCGAGTGTGCCCAAACCTACCAGCCTGCCAGTCAGGCCTGATGTGGTTAAAAAGAGTTTGGCTAATCGACTAAGCTCTCGCCGTCCCCACCCCAGTGACCCAGAACAGCCATCTTCCTCTCCCTGCGAGACCCCTACAGAGCAAACACTGCAGGGACATTAAACACTCATACACATTTTTAACCATTATCTTAAATGGCAAGGACTGTTCTTTTCTCCTTCCATAAGGTTTGAGCCATTGAATAAACTCAAATGATAATCCATCAATTTATTTCTACTTAGGTTGGTGAATAATGGCGCAATATCAGTCCTGGAAGGAGCATTGGGGAGTACAGATAAGTTCATGACAAATTGACATCATTTATTTCAGTAGAGATCTGGATTTTCTTTTTTAAACCTTCACAAAAAGGATCCTAAATACTATCTGCCAGCTACTTCTGCACCCAGCTGGTTCTTGATGTTCTTGTTGCCCCTGCTAAACATTCACACATGGCTATGTGGCAGTAACATGGGCAGTATGCCAGACCCATTGTTACTGTAAATACTCAAGGGCTACTGTTTCCCCAGTGGACTATCATTTGAATTGTAGCTATATCTTAACCACCTGTAACATGTGAACTAAGTTTGATCCCTCGAACATTTCCTGTCCCAGAAGAGAACATAAGCCTCTGTGGTGAAAGGAGGGTAAAATCCCTGTGTGTGGTTTTCCTTTAATTACAATAACATTTGCTGTTAATTATACACAAAGTATTTTAACAGCACAGGTTGCCTGACCTTCTGTGTCATAAATTATTTAAGGACAAGCAAAAAGATAGAATTCACAATGAAAAAATAGAACTGAATAAATTAAAATACTTAAAATGAAAACACAGATAACATGTTATTTAATTCAATACTAAATAAGAAATTAACCATAGTTCTTATTATTACACCAAGTTTTAATTAAATAATAAGACTTCTATTTAAAGACTTGAAGACTGATCTTCTGACTTCACTTTTGGTTCTGTATAATTTGAGATCCTAATACTTTAGTTGCGCATTTTCATGTTGTGGTACTGTATACTTTAACTTCACTATATTTCAGAGAAAATTGTTCCACTTTTTTCTCTCCCCTAAATTTATTTTAATTTTCTATAGTTACCAGCTACATTGTAGATTAAGATTTTACACAAATTAAGATTAAACTACCCAAGAGAATGTATAGTAAATCAACTAAAATTGGCTTCACCATGACCAGCTCCAACATCAAAATGCTACTTGGACATTACATTTATCAAATAATGTATGCATTATCCATCAATAATAATATGTACAGTACTTTTTTTTTTTTTTGCTATTGTAATAACATTTTGCTTATAATATAGCGTATGCACTTAAGATTTTGAATGCAGGACTTTTACTGGTTATAAAATATTTTTACCTTGTGATACCATACTTTTAGGTAGGTTTGATGTGGAGTTTTTGACACTTAATAGTGCTGTGGATGATTTTATGAGTGGCTCCCTATATTTAGCATCTTACGCATGCATGTGGGTGAATTGATACACATTTCTATGCCAGTCTCACTCTATTTTTAGGGTGGCCCTGAGGTGCAAAACACAACATTTCACAAAATGGAAAAGGTAGGGAAGTAAATCGCGATTGGTTGGTGATACTGTAAACTCCCACAGATACACTGACAAGCCATGAATGTACAGTTGGCTGCTAAGTGACTTCTATCTTCTAAGCTAACAAGCTATTAAGAGAACTTAGCTGCAGGCAAGATTATGTAAACAGGGTTCGCAGACCATTTAGTGTTGGATCACAAGAGAACCATACGATTAGGTAAAAAAAGTAATATATAATACATTAATAATAATAATTATCTAACTTTGTAGGCTTTTACAGGCTATTTTGAGGGGCAATACATTGAACTGCGCTTTTGTTATCACTTCCTGTCATGCCAATCTCTCTCTCTCTCTCTCTCTCTCTCTCTCTCTCTCTCTCTCTCTCTCTCTCTCTCTCTCTCTCTCTCGTGTGCATTGTCTCGCTATCTCTCTGAATCAAGGCATTTTGGCCCAGGTTGGCAAGATGAAGACAGATCTTGTTGAAGCAAAACTTATATGATCAGTGAGCAGGTGTATGATAGATTGTCCTCTAGAAACTATCTTCAAGTGTCCCACTAAATATTCATGACTCATCAGCACATCCATATAGAATCACTGACCGATCTTGACTGAACTCTGGATTGACTTGGCGTGGAAGTTACATGAACAAATTGGGATTTACAATATTTTTTAAAAATTGACCTCACAAATGTTTTATGAGGAATCAAATGCTCTCAACATGCTTGTTAGACCCAAACAATGTGCGCAATACATTTTGCTGAACACTTACTGAAAACAACTTTTGTTTGTGTACGGACAAACAAGGAAAGCCAATTTCCCTTGGTACCTTTTAAGTAAAAGATTTGAATACTTCTCCCACCGCTGGCTGCACATTATGTTGAACAGTTAGCTCTTCCTGAGTGGCGCTAACTTAAAACATCTACCATGCAGTTAAGAAAACAATGGCCCACTTTTGTCAGATGCTCTTGTAATTCCCTATTGACTTGACGGAGGGAGCAAGTTGGCGTGTTGACTTCCTGTGTGTGTGTGAGAGATTATGTGCACGCGTAGTTTGTGATAGGGAGGTGATTGTTAATTTACATCCGTTCATTGCCATCCCCTGGTTTAATTCCGCCATTAGAGCATTAAAGGCGCCGCTGGCAGGGGCCCCATTACTCTGTTACTGGGGGATGTTGGAATGAAACTGTGTTATTATATAAATACCATTGCACTTTTGACTCCAGGAAGCTACTTCCTGAGGTGTAACCCTTAGTCATTCAGGGACCTGATTTACAGTAACTGGCCAGGGGTGGACGTGCTTCTCTAACACTTTATTTCACCCCTCTGCACTCCTTCCCTCCTCTCTCTCTTTCTCCTTCCCACCCTTCACAGACACCCAGGTTTCTCATCTAATTTTAGGACTGGAAATCTCACTCTTTGACATGTCCTGGGGTTGATTTTCACCTCGACCACCGGCACAGCTGTCCATCCATGTGACGTCCAGAGGCGAGATATTCTGCTTTATTAAAAAGTGTGAATATTAAAAAAAGGAGAGAGGAAGAGAGAGTGAGTCATGCACGCACACAAAAAAAGATGTACAATGGCAAGACTCTTCACTTCTCACTCTTCATTTGTCCAATTTGTACATGCAGAGATGCCGCCTTGTGCTAGCTGGGGCCGAGGTGTGTTTGTTTGAATTATAACTGGCCAGCATGCATGTTCTGTAGTGTACAAATCCATAGAAGAAAGGGCGCTGTTGCAGATCCATTCATCTGACAAACTTCTCAGGCAATTTGAGGTAAAAGACAATAACAATTTACATGACAGAGCGAGAGAGAGAGGGGAGGAAAAAAAAGATGCAAACTCCCCGCCAATCAAACTTGCTTTTGTGTACACCACAGCAGATAAAAAAGAACCTGACTTTGGAATCAAAAGATTAAAACAAAAGCTCCCTTGTCGAGTGTCTGTAATAGCACCAGCTCTCTGGCTACTGATTATATAGAAAACAACCGCAATTACATTTCTGGGCTCACAAGAGAGAGGCGAAGAGGCAAAACCAGGCCCAGGAGAGATGATTAATATTCTTATTTTTATTCAGACGTAGCCAATGCTCTGACAGCCCCACCGTCTCACTGGTTCCCTCATCAGTCTGGCCACCGAGGTAAAAAAAAAAGAAGTCTGTGTTTTTCTGGTGCAGAATCTCAAAAGACACATAGGCGTCCCACTCCTTTCTTCTGCTCTCACATTTGATGAGAGAGCAACAGTGGCGTTTTAATTTAAATGTGAAAATCCCAGTTCTCTGTAAGAGAATGATGCTATTTCCCCCCTAGTGAGTCTTTGGAGAAATCCTTAGCTCCCCTGTGCCTCTGTAACTCCTAATTTAGTTCAAGAGTGTGTGTGATTAGAAAAACACTCCTAAATTACTGTATCACACAAAACGGTATAATTAAATTAATATTGGATGTAATAATTACTTTGTGGATTCTCATTTTTCATACGCGCATCTGCTTTGTTGCCTGAACCATTAGCATTTGTCTGCTGCAATTAACAAAGGCTCTAATGAGATTTCTGCACATGTATGTGTGTGTGCGTGAGCATGACTTTATTGGGCCTTGTTTGAGTGTGCGCGTGTGTGAGTGCTTATGCATGCAGATTTGACTGTATATTTGACTGCTCGGAGTAGCCAGCACCAACCTTCCAAATATATAACAGCTTTGCATTTCATGACACCTTAAAATGGTTTTGTCATTGCAGGTTTTTTACGAGTATCTTAGGACGGAGTAATTTAGCTTGAATGAGAGCATGAACTTTAAGGAAAAGGTGGAAAAGTTCCCACTTTTTAATGACTTAAGGTTGAAGAATCTCTGTGGTGCCAAGAAAGGTACATTACTCTCAATCTCAACTGTAATGTATTCCACTACTTGTGAAAAATAGCTACATTTGTCTAATGCATGTCATGGTACCGACTTAATTCTGAATGATGATCCTGTCCACCGATTTCATTCACATTCTCACGTTCACCAAGGACATGAGTCATTTTCTTTCAACTTTAATAGTTAGAATTTTATATTCGTGGTTACCTGTACAAAGAGTGTAACACTGCTATGTAGGCTCTGTTAGGAACATTCAGTTCAGATATGCTCTGCTAGTTTCACGTCTGCAACTAATAAATTCCAATACATTAAAAACATAGCTAAATATGTCAGTTAGTCAATAACTGTCAAATACTACTGGCAGGTTTGGGACATGCTCGAGCCCTTGCAGTGGTCCTTGAGATAACCCTGTCCATGTGTAATGACTACAGTGTGTGTCACAGTTGTCTGTGTATATTCTGACTGGCAGGTGAACCTCCTAGCAGGTGAACCTCTCTTTTCTTCAAACAGGACAGTCTCCTTCTCCTTCTCTCTCTCTCTTGTCTGTCTCTCCCTCTTCTTCTGTATACAACAGACACACTTCTGTGCCAGTACTGTCACTGCGGATGAAAATGTCCCTTAGTTATCTGCCTGTGTAATTGCTGTCTTGTTTGGTTAGGAGATTAGAGGGCTGAAACTCTTTGTGTGGTCTTGCAGATTGAACAAACATGCACCATTAGGAACCCCTGTCCAAAAACCACAAGACAGACTCTTGTCTGTGTGACGATAGCAAGCCAGATGGACTGGCGCAGGTGATAATTGTGGTGGTTGGCGTGTTGATGGGTCCATGTTAGGATTTGACGACGTAGCCTCATTTGAAAGCCATTTCGCTCCATGCTATTAAGTTTCCAGATATGAGGGCTGAAGTTTTCCTGCAGAGCAAAGAAGAACATTTGGATAACTCTGCTCATAAATTACGCCCAATGACGATGATTTTTTTTTAGTAACACAGAGGAAATTATTGTATAGTTAAATTAGTCAAATCTCTTTTGAGTTCTCACAGGGCCACAGTCTATCCCTATTAACTGGCCTGGTCTCTTTAGTGTACTGTATACAACTGCTGCACTTCAAGTGGTGAAGTCTGGTTTGGTCTTTTGTGTGCTGTTGCTAGTCAGAAGTGACAGCCTACAGTATATTTCAGCAGCCTGCACTTTACCTCCCTGTCTCTGAGGGTGGTATTCCATCAACAGTGCAGCCTCCGCCTCAGCCCCATACAATGCTACACTCAGATCCTCACTATTAAGGCAAATTTCCATCCCAAGCCCTCCAATCTCCTTTGGTCTGGGTGCTTTTATTTCCCTCTTCTTGCCTCTTTTCGCCTTTTCTTTCTGCTGTCCTCCTTCCCGTGAAACGCAGCGAGAACGTCAGGCTCCTCTTGTCACAGTGGTTCCAATCAACGGGGCAAAGCTCAGGGATCATGTTTGATACTGTCAGATGGCCTGGAAAATTAAAAACCCAATTAAAGTGGCAGTCCAGAGGTCAGCTCTTCTGCATATCAAAAGCTCTCCTCTGGCTATTCTGCGCAAATTATATCCGTTAACAGCTCACTTTGCTTAGGCTGCAACAGCACAGCACTTAGGGAGTAATAAGTGCTTTCCCTTCTCTCTGTTCCATTTCAGATGTAAACCTCTGCGCCGGCTCAGCCAGAGGAAATAAAGACGAACAAATCATTACCAAATCATTTTTCCTTGTTTCTTTCTTTGAGTAAGACACAAAGGTCCATCATGGGGGTATTATTAATGTGGTGAGAGAAAGAGAAATACAACCAGGAGTTTATTATTAGATATGTTACCACCTAACTCTTTTTTTCTCCTCTTTCTCCTTTGTCCACACATGACATGCTACATTTCTGCTCGTATTTATCTTTCGTTTTTGAGAAATAGCCGCCGACCAAACCAACCATTTCTCTCTCACTTTTTCTACCTCTCTCTCTGGTTCTTTTGTGTTCCCTGTTTTACCCCACGATTCATTAATTCCTGTACAGTGGTAGGAAAGGACAGATAAAAAATGGCCAACCAAGCTTAATGGCATGCGTCTCGGGCCAAGCCATTAATATTCAGCTTAATGTTTCTGATAACAGGGCTGGGGGCCATGAGGAGCCACTGGCCCAGACAGCCTTATTAAGCAGCTGGAGTGTAATGATGTTCGCTCACGTCGGGGATCAAATGCAAGAGTAAACACATATGAATGCACGCATCAGCACACACACACACACACACACACACACACACACACACACACACACACACACACACACACACACACACACACACACACACGCACACGCACACACACGCACACACACGCACACACACGCACATCCACTCACAGTCAAGACAATTGTCTTTGGGACTTCAGACAGCATCAGGATCTTCCCACTAAATCGCTCCCACCATCCGCCCTCTCTTTATCTGTGTGTCAGTGGCAGCCAAAGGTTTGGTAGGTTGCTGTAGCTGTTTATACGTTTATAACACCGTCATATGACGATGTTTCAAATCATTGTCATAGGTTGGTCAGCTTATTAAATGTTTATGTTCCCTACAAATGAACATAGCCTTGACATTTCTTTCTTTATTTTTAAATCTCAGATTTTCTTTTTTTTCCCCCTTCCCTTTTCTTTCTCTGCAGCAAGTCACAAGCCCTCTGCGTTGGGTCTTTTAGCTCCATCTCATTTACATTTAATGACATGATAATACACATTAGCAGACTATTTCAAATAATTACAGCCTTTCAATCGCTTTTTACCCTCACCTCTCTCCCGCAAATGTTCTCCTACATCCTACATGCTCTGTTCTTTTTTTTCATAAACTTTCATATTTCTCTAATGGCAATAATAGAAAATGCTTTTCCTTAGAAACAATATATAATAATACGTCACTGGGAGAGGGGAGGAAAAAAAAGACTGAGCAATTTTCGAAATGGTGCAGGGTGGAGGGGTGAATAGGACATTAAGTTCTTTTCTCTAGTAGTGGTAGTGTTTTTTTTCCTGTCATGCTGACAGGGTTGTACGTTGAAGCTAACAGTGGCTGGGCAGACAAGAAGGTGACAGCTTTTCTGTCAGGTCAGCCATGGCCAACGCTGAATAAGAGCTGCTGTAATTGTTCCTCAAGTTCAAAGAATCCATTCAGAAAACAGGCAGAGGATCCATTTGCTCATATGTTCTCTCATACTTTCCTCTTTTCACAGTAATGTGTTTAATTCTGTCTTCAGCTTTTTGAACTTGCAAAGTGTAAGTCAGAGATGACAGATGCATACTCTGTATCTGATTGCATGTTGATTGGCAGGTGAAAAATTAACTTTGTGCAACAGATTTTATGAATAAACAAAATAATGATAAATAAAGTAACTGGCAATAGAAAAATCTCCACCCAAACCTACACACAAGTGTTAAGGATGATTCCACTCTATCCATATTTTTTTCATAGTTTTTGCCTTTATTCCCATCTTTTAGGATATTATTACACTTAACAAAGTAATTGCTGAGTTCTGGGAACATGGCTTCATTGCTACAGCAAAGTCTGGACAGGCAAGAAAGGAGTGTTCGGATGATAAATAAGTTTAAACAAGCTATTAGTTGCACCACTTGCAGGACTTGTTGGTAATAATCCCACATTGCCCAGGAAAACTGTGAGCTTGTACAACTACAACAGGTCAAAATTCGGTCTGTAAACTGTCACAGTTTCGTCTTTGTTTTCTCTCCTCATTAATTTGGCTAATCTGAGACTTTGTTTAAAACCTGTCTTTTTGTTTGACTGTACATATTATCCCCCCTGTTAGACTTGCAACATGCTGTTATTAGTGTTGATGTGAATAAAGAAGTACTACAAAAACTACAAAAGCAAGATTCAAGTTGCAGTAAACCATCATTTCTCTTCACAAAACATCCTTCTTGGCTCCAGAACTTTCCATTAAGATGAAAGTATGTTTTTTCATCTTGGTGTTCATGAAACAAATTCTCAATCTATGTAGTAGTGTGTATGATGGCCTTATGAATTTGGACTTTGTCGACATAATGAGGGAACAGTGTTGGCACCCAGTGGTCTCTCCAGTCCTGTGAAATGGCCTGAAATTCGTACTTATGGTGCCCTGCAGAGTGATCACTGGTCGTAATGACTCCGAAAAGCTGGAAGACCATACCATTCCAATCCTACACCTTGTTTAACAGATGACAACAAATAATGTGGGCCGAGCCTGAAGGATAGTCAACGTCAAACCACATTGCTTTTCGGTAACAAAAATCAGTAATAAAAAAAAAAAATCATTGTTAGTTGCAGCTCTATTCATGACCTACATGTCACTATGACCTTATGTCTTTGGGGGGCTTCAGGCCTACACATAGCCACACACATACACACAAGCATTTAATTGTCAGAAACATGAATAAACTGATAAAGGACTCATGTTTGACAAGCCAGTGTACTTTTTAAGGATCGTTAGCTTTTATTCATGTCATGATTACATTATTTTGTCCACCACCTTGTTTCAGGTGTTGTTTTAAGATGTGACATTATTCAAACAATGAAGAACTTCTAAAATATGAAAGCCAAACAAAGGGGAAAACTGTTCCTGATATATTGTAATTCTCTATTATATACTGAAGTAGCGTAATGTGTACATTGTCTTATTAGCATGACAAACACACAGTGTTATCTGTGTGTGTTTGCGTGTGCATCCTTGTGTTAGTGTGTGTTAAGGCAAAGACATGGGACAACAGGACTTTTAAATGAAATCAAGGTTTCTGTAGTGTGTCTATTTTTTTTAATAGTGTGTGAAAGATTTAGCCATGTGGAAGAGTAAGCAGAGCTCCTTCGTGGTGCCTGTATGAATCTATTCCTTGCACTTGCGCTGCACTGGTCAAACTAATTAAATTACTACACCAGTATGTAAGTAATTTTATGTAAATAATGGTGTTAATGTTCATCGTCGTGCTGTTGATGATGGGCTGGTTTGTGTTCCTCCTCTGGTGGCTCTTGTCTGTGCGCCCGGCAATCACCGGCTGGAAATGAACATGTACGTTTGCCAAGAACAGTCGACAGTCTGCCCTAATTTTGTTCTCTCTAGTGTCTGTACATTCAAAAGGATTTAACATATCTTTAGTTGGCTTGAGGTTAGAACAGTAGTGGGACTTAATATCAGTAGATGCTGGTTAAGATGCACAGGGCTATTGATGTCATTACAGATATATCAACATTTAGGATTTCTTTGAGGCATACATCCATTATATTGTGGATATTATGGGGCAATAAATATTAAATATAATACATTATAATGTAAGGTAATATATCTTAATTTCAAATGTCTCCAAAACATTGTTTAAAGTGACTTTCAAGACAGAAGTGTAACAATTAGAAAACACTTTTATGGACTCACAGACACAGGTACACTTAAACTCAACTAAGCCTGTGTCTCCTTTTTCTCTCACCAAACATCTCCGCTGGCATCCACCCCAACCAACCCCCACTCGCCCCTTTTCCTTCTCTAGCTGCTACAATTCATACAGCCACAGCAAAGCGCAGGATTTACACAGGATTTTTGTTTCAGCCATCTATGGAATTAAGAAGTGTATCCTAGCATTTCATTAAATCCTGCCTAATGAGATGACTGTCCCTCCCCAAAGAGCAGATGATAAAGTACCCTATGCCATGGTGCATAAATTAGTATGGTGAGGTTAAATGCTGGAACTGACTCATGTTTCACAAGAGGACCCTAGCAGTTAAATCAACTCTCATAAATACTGCCAACTGCAGGCTGTATTCACCTGCCTGCACAGAGCTTGCATCCAAAGTGGATCTTGTTGGATCATAATGGAATCAAAAGGCAAAAAACCAAAAAAGAGTGGTACAATATTTTGGCAGTTATTACTTAGTCCCCTTCCACTCAAAAATGTCACTTTGATGTTTGAGCTTCACTGTACAGACAGATGTATGTGCTAGGTTTGCCACTAGAAGGCTGTTTTCACCTGTTTAAAGCTTCATCACTTATAGGTTGGGTTCACATTTTTTCAAGTGTGTCTCAAACAACAATCAGTTGTCCAAATGAACACTGACACTGTGACACAGTGTTCATTTGGACACCTGACAGTTATTGCTATAATAATTCCTCCTATTTATACTGACTATTAAGAGATCCCTCTATTATGCGCTTTCATAATGCAAGTGATGGGGGATAAAAATCCACAGCCCTTCTTTTGTGGAAAATGTATTCAAGTTTTTTGAAGCTAATATGAGCTTTTAGTTATCCAAATTAGCTTAATATCTTAATGCCTTTTAATAGCAAATGTTGTCTTCTTTTGTATTTTGCTTCCATTGCAGCGGGACAGGAAAACTGTTGAGATAGAAAGAGGACATTTTTCACTAAAAACACTTTAACTAGGGAAGATGTCAATTTTATCTGACTAACTCAGATGGCTAAGGCCTCTTTTTATCTTCAGATAAACTTGTCAATACATTTTTGCTCAAACTGATAGAAGAGATTTCTGCAGTATTTCACTTAATTGAGCATTTGGACGTATTGATGTTTCCAGCACCTCAGCAAAGGTTTAGCCAGGCGGAGCAGTGGTTATCCTGCATTAATTAATTTTATGTCCAAAATGAGGTATGTGGATTTTGTCTCCCATAACTTACAATGTAAGCAAATTAAGAATCTGAGTATAAGCATCTACATATCAGCAGGATTTTATGACTACACAGCTCTTAGAATCCAATCCTTGTCTGATATACAACTTATTCAAGAATGTGGAAACTGTAAACTATTTAATAGAATATTTTTTATTCTTGAGAATCAGAAAAACAATTTGTATTATGTTTATACATTTAAAAAAATCAACCAGTATTTTCAAATAATTTGTAGCTTTAACTTTCTCATAAACGTTTAGTATTACTATGGAGAAGACTCAACTGTATGGCTGGTTAAGTAAGTTAACTACCCAATCAGAAATTAAATGTATTTATTGTGGGGCTTTTTCATTGTTGTATCCCTCCTGCTATTTCTATGGAGGTGGGTTTAAGAATAGAAAATGAGTGATGATAATCAGTTTGATATATATTTCAGCCAAAATTATATTACTATAATGAGGTGCCCCACATGGCTCATGCACTTTGAAGGAGGCATTTCCGATGTATTAGTATAATTACCAGTGATGAGAAAACTAACCAAATTTCCTTTCATGAGTTCATCTAAGCTGCAGCTATACTACACACACACACACACACACACACACACACACACACACACACACACACACACACACACACACACACACACACACACACACACACACACACACACACACACAGAGAGAGAGAGAGACAGACAGAGCAAGAGACAAGATAGAGAGAGGAATTGAGAGAGAGAGAAACAGAAATCATTGAGAACTCAAGAGTGGGGGTCATGCCTGATTTGATCATCGCTTCTAATTGGAAGATCATTTTCATAAAGCCCTTCAAATTGCTGACAGGTTCTGTCCTCCATTTCTGTCTACCTCTACAACTCTTTCACCATACTTTTCCATGCTTTAAAAGATGCCTTCGGCAGAAAGGGAATGATTGGAGGGGATGCTGGGAGTTTGCTGATATTCCAGGTATTTTAAGATTTTGGGTCCACATGGGTGTAATGGACTTATTCTCAAGCAGTTCTTGTCTCTCTAATTAGTGGTCCCCCCTCGAGCCGTAACAAGGGCACTGACGAGAGAGGCTTTTTCCCAATGATAATGTGAATGGATACCTGCAGGGGGAGATTTCTGCACTGTTCCTCATCCTGTCAGCCACTCTAGGTAACACTGGGGCTTAATGAACCTGAAAACAAGACACTGTGTGTGGTGAGGGGTGTGTGTGTGTGTGTGTGTGTGTGTGTGTGTGTGTGTGTGTGTGTGTGTGTGTGTGTGTGTGTGCGTGTGTGCGTGTGTGTGTGTGTGTGTGTGTGTGTGTGTGTGTGTGTGTGTGTGTGTGTGTGTGTGTGTGTGTGTGTGTGCGCGTGCGCATAAATCCAGATGGGTACTGTACAGGGTACCTTAGAGCTGGCGGTGGTATATTTTAGAAAGTACAGTCTCTGTTGAGAGATAGACACTCTTACACTGCTATGATGATGAACTCAATTATTTCTCTGTGTGTTTTGGATTTTCACGTCAGCTGTAAAGGTGAAACAAGCGTCGGCACCTCACTACATTCACAGAGGCGCTGTTTACTCTGTGTGAAAGTGCAAGAATTGTAGTCACTCATTGGAACACAAGAGGTGCTGAACATGTAATGTGATATGAATGTCCTGACTGCGAGATGGCTTGACTGATAAGTTGACACCATGGAGATGCATATCTAGGATGCACGCAATGTCACAAATGTCACGTATGATCGATTGAATGCCACGCTGTCTAAGTGAGAGGTCATTGCTCTCCATATACAGCCGGGGGGGCTAACGGGACAGAATGCCTGGTCAGCACATGGTCACATTTTGGACGCACCATGTTTTCCCTCCCTCCCCTCCTGGGTGGGTAATGAGCTGAGTTGTTGTTGGTGGAACACACGTCACTCCGTGTGACACTGAATGCTGCCAGAGCATACCGCACACTTTATCTTGGACAGTAGGCCCTTCCAATGAGGGGCTGCAACTACCTTCTCTAGCCTGCTGACATTGAATGATGTGTTTGTTTATCATAGCTGATAGGTGTCATGTTAGACATGCATTAAGTCATTGCAAAGTGAGCCATGCAATTTCTTTCTCTTGTAATAGTGCTGTGGACCAAAGCAGAAAGCACTCACTTGAGGACAAAGCGATGGGGGAAGTTAAAGGCGAATTAGACAAGGTGAAAAAACTCCAGTGAGTAAAGGATGAGCAGGAGATATGTGGACAGGTTTTGTGTTAAGTAGGTACAGAGACAAAGAGACAGAAAAAGAGAGACAGAGAAAGGGAAAGAGTGAGAGACAGAGATGGAGGAAGGGAGCCACAGATGTGGCAGGGCCTCGGGCAATACAAGTCATTATGGTGTAAACTGCTCCAGTGGTGATGTTGTGGGGAGAACAGAGAGGTCACCAGCTTGGGGTGTGTCAAGCAATACATGCACGCATACACATAAGTACACGTACACACACAGAGGAAATTGAGAGAACATCTGGATATGTGCCACCTGCCTCGAGGAAGTCATCTAGTTTACACGCTGTACAGGAGGGGGTTTGTCCCTTCCTGGATGTGCAACCTTCATGCTAGCCTGCACCACTGGGAGAGGATGGAGGACGAAGTGGAGAGTGAAGAGCGTGCAAACCAAATGACACACTTTACAGGGATTAAGTGTTAAAGTAAACACGGATATCGTGAGTTAGGACAGGAAATGGGGAGAAATACACACCGCCGTCTCCTCTGTGGACCCCTATCATGTCACCACAGTTGCTTGTTTTACTCAGGCCCTGGTCCAAGGCGCCTCGTGGATGCTTACTGACAAGAGCTATATCCATAGCAAACCCAATGAGAGGCATTCAATTGAGAGAATAATCAGATTAAAAACAACAGAAAAGATACAAATGTGTAAAAAAAATCAAATTGAATTATTGTTAATTATTTTTTATATTTTTCATGTCTTCATGTATTATTGAGCCTCAAAGCATTAAGGAAAAGAGGAAAGGAACACACCACAAAACTCAGTGCTAAGTATTGACCATCTGGCTCCAGCCCAAGCTAGCGTGCCACAAAACAATTGCATTCATTAGGTTAATTTATCATGGTGGTAAGCTCAATTTACTTTTGCTTGTGCGAGCGTGGCTCATTAAGATTCAGTCTGCCGTTTCCTCAGGCCGTCTTGTGATCATTCACACAGGGTTCACGCATTTTGGACCAGATAGGAAGCCACTCCGGGGTTATCTACTAGACCCAAACTGTTTAAATAAAGGCAGAAAAAAGAAGAGGTGGAGAGAGGGATTACGGTGGCAAATGAGAGAATGAGGATGGGATGGGGAGGGGTGTCAGCGAAGGAGTGATCTGAAGAAGAATGCCGTTGAAGAGAAGTAGGGAGAAAGAAAAGCTCAGCTCTCAGTTGACAGAATGGATGTTGTGTGCGGGCCGTGGTGGAAGAGGAATGGAGAAAGAGAGAGGGAAGGGAGGCACGTGACTAAATGTATTCTGATAACTGAACAGCAGATGTCTCGCATGGAGCTCCTTTGTTGCCTGAACAGCAGGACCCTGCACTTCAGTGGGCTCACTTCACACCGCATTCATTTGCCTGCCAGCTGCCAATTTAGGGTACAGAGAGTGAAAAAGAAGGAGAAGAGAGGGAGAGAGCGAAGGGAGGGAGGCTCACACCAGTTCGTCCCTCCCCTCCCTCGGCATGTCTTGCAGAGAGGCTGCCATTCCGTTCTCTCTTCCCCCGGTGGCCTGTACAATTAGTGATCTGCATAGCCACCCACACCTCCACGCACTGCTCTCACAGAGCAGGGGGGAGTTGCTTTTGTCTTTTGGCTGTTGTACAATGAGTCGCTTTGGACTTGGCTGGAAGCCAGGAGCTGTGGCACAAAACTGCATGTTCTTGATGGATGACGAATACTCCCGGAGTCTTGCTTCCTCATGCAGCTGATTTGGCGGATCAGAGATGAACTGCGGTAGCAGCCGTCAACAGCTTTTTTGTTGAAACACCTCCTAAACTGTGGAAAGGGAGTTTTTTAAATTGTGAACTTATAATATCCTCCCAGGTACCTTTGCTCCATAGAAGCGTACTCTCATTAAGCCCACAAACCCACAGTTCATTAACGCCTGGGTGAAAACAAATTCACACCCCTGTGCTAAGTGATGCGGGCCAAGGTGCAATGGCATCGAGGCTTCAGAAGGGCTGGCTGTGTGAGGTTGGACTCAGGTGACTTCCAACCACAACTTCACAGCTCACCTGATGCTTGTGACCTTGCTGCGAAACAAATCACATCTCACTTTGTGCAACACATCCTCTGCCTTATGAACAAATGAAAAAAGAGTGTGAAGTTCTTATTATAATATAACTTTTTATGTAATTCAGAACTAAACTTTAGGCTTTATTTTCTACGTGTTGTCATTGCATTCTCCCTCATTGCACAACAGCACCATGAACTTCTGCTCTGCTTGACTTTCACCATGTTATTATCTTAATTGTGAAGGCCATTCAATGATGTGGGTGCTATAGGGGCTTTGTAGGGCTTGCTAACCCCATTATTAAGGCTTGCGTGGCACATCGTATGGGAGATAATACACGTATTGATCGACGACCACCAGCTCATCTAAATTGTGCTCACTTGTTACAGTACAAAAGGCAGCAAGAGCAGATCCCTCTCATCACCCTCCCCAATGTCAATTCACAGGACGAGCAATGGAACGAGCATTATCCCCACTTCCTGAGTTGAAGGGGGGGAGATGATAAAAACTTTTTGATTAAGGGAAGGGAATGTTCTATTTCATTCTGATTCGGGAAGCAGCAGAAAGAGCGGAGGATTAATCTTAAGGCCGTCGTTTTACTGCCTATCCCCACTCCTGTCTCAGAGCTGAAGAAGCGCGAGTGAATAATGGGGTGTCCATCAGCCGTGGGCTCAAGCCCAGATTGGGATTTTCTCTAGGGATAATACAAAGCAGGGCGACAATTGATGATTCATAATGTACAGTTTTAGCCTGGCGATAGCGCCAGCTATTGTGGTGGAGTTGGCATTAGTATTACAGTATCTCCCAATGAGGTGTTCCCGCCTGACAGCAATCTTTGGAAGTGTTCTGCTGAGGATGGGAGAATCATGAGTTTATAAATATGGATATAGAGAATCATATACTCTGTAATTCAGATATGTGACAAATTGCACTTTTAAGTCGTCTGAAGAACCATCTTCATTCAGTCATGCATGTACAGTGTAATGTTAAAGAATCCTTTAAAAAGAAGGGAGGATCCAGCTATGGCAGGATCCAGCTGTAGCAGTAACCATCAAGGAATAATGGCAACTTGTTATGTACACTTACTTAACTCCCTGATTTTGTACACATGCAGCTTTACTCTGAAGTGAGAACAATTCTGCTAACAAAGTTGTCTGGCTCTCCATTCATGTGAGCAGCACCTGTCGTGTCAGGGAGTGGAGGCTGAGGCGGCACTGGGGATCCATGGAAGGGACGCTATCCATCGGTGGTTCCATTTGATATTTAATTTAGACTTTTATGAGCCTTAGAGTATGGGCCATGTCATTTTTCTCTCCCAGGCTCTCTCTATAGGGATGGAGGATAAATTCCTTCCATCCATGCAGCAGCCTAACCAAGGGTTCCTCAGATTTATAACTGTATGTGATAGTGGTGATGCTGGTAGCAGACAATGACTGGACCACATCCAGCACGTAGCACACGGGTCTCTTTTCAGGTCATACCTTATCTAACTTGGACAAAAGTCTGCAAAAAGATACACAGATTCATAGCAGTTTTTGTAGCTATAAAAGTTCACTATGGACTCATTACAGTGGCATTATATCAATTAGAAAAAACTGTAATGATGATGTCATACCTGGTGTCCTCAGAAAAAACAATATTCTCATTTAAAAGCAGAAGAACAAAATCAATTAATTTAGCATTAATCAACAGAGTTAGTGATATTACGCATACATGTTTTTTATTTCAATGAGTTATGGATGGAGTAAAATAGGCAATATTCTGAGAGGGTAATTTTAAGGACCAGCAACGAGTTTTATAAACTAATCCTCTCCTAATGGTCTGTTTTAATGTAATTTATAGCTTCATTCATTACCCTTTTTGTATTAGTAATTATTTCTAAAATACCAAAGAGCCATCTTTTCTTTCCTGGTTCTTCTCAGGCTCTGATTTATCGCCCCGGCTCTGGCCTGATGCTGTCTTCCCAAGGTGTGACATTTCAAAATATTTATAGCTCTAGCACATTAAAGGCCTTCCTTTGAAGGTGACCGACCGCTCTTCCACACCAGTGTAATTAATGGAATCTCAGCTTGTTCGCACCTTGTGTTATTTATCCACTGCATTCTGCTGAAACACTATGAAAAACAGCAAGGTATTGGCTCTGTTACCTCAGCTCATAAACAGGCATTTTAAATCCACCGGTCCCAGGATGCACTGGAGTTGGGGGAGGGCAAGAGGGAGACCATTCTTCGTCAAAGCCCCAAAAGTTTAATATTTTATCGATTGGATCTAAACCTTCTGTCCAAAGTGGCAATTAAAATTCAATTAAACTGACTGAAAGCATCATATTAAATTTAATCTCTTTATGATCTCCGAGATAATGCTGGAGGACAAGACTTGGATATAATCACACCCTTTTTAGATTATATTATCCTGTTCATTCACAATAAAAGTGACACTTTTAGGTATACTTTGAATATTTCTTACCTATAACTTTCTAATGAACACATTTTATAGCCATTAAATCAACTATTATTAGGCATTGTAACAAAGAGACATGTCTGCTTTTTGTTCTGCACACCACTTGAGAGAATAATTAGTTGCATTCCATTTTTTTTGCAGGTAAACCAAATGTCAACAAACCAGTAAAATGTTAAAGAAAAATAAGAAACAAATAAATGTAACACATTTTATTACAACCTCCATCATGCTTATGAACATCACACACAATAGTGATAACATATTTAGTATCCCAGCTTTATTTTTATGTGGAACATGGCACAGACTGGACAAAAGAATGTTTAATGTCTAATTTTTTTTTTAACTGCAAAAAATGCATTCATCACATCTTAATTCTAACAAAAACATTTATTTGTGTTTGATTAACAAAACAGTGTCACGCACAAGTCGTTTCTCCATCATATTCTTTTTCTTCTCCCCTCAAAGGTCAAAGGTCAGTGCTAAGCCACAGCAAGGCCATTGATCCTTCAGCGTCCACTGCAGTAAGCAGGCTATTTAGATGTACACAGAGAGCAGTGTGGGAGACTGAGAGAGGTTGTTATTACTGAGTGGCTCTCTGTTTCCCCAAGACTGTTTGCTCTGTGAGATTATTCTCTCCAGCTCCCCAAGCATCCTGGCTCCTGCCTCTGTGATAAAGATATTCATTTACCTGATATGAAAATCTTGTTCATGCTGATCCCAAATGACTCCAGATAATAGAGGAAGAAAGCAGGGAGGTGAGAGGAGGCAGAAAATGAGGATAGAGGAGGGTGATGGGAAAGGAGAGTGGCTGGAAAGAATGACATGAAATATTAATACAGTCTGAGCCAATGTGACACCTAAAGTTTGCATGATAACAAAATAAGGCTTTGAATCAAATGTGAGTCCAAGATTTGTATTGAGTTATGGAGAATGTATTGCCAGCACTTGCAAGTCAATTGAAGTGGAGATCATACATTTCTCATAGGTTTGAATGTGTCTGTGTGTTAGTGATGCTGCTGTGCATGACATGTGTGTATTCTTGACTATGCCGAGGAGTTTTCCACTGTACACATCCTCCCCTTTGTGCTAATGATGAGATTCATTTCATTTTAACTGCTTCTGAACGAGGAGGCTTGGCATCCATCCACTAACTCTTCTGCTGCGTTGAAGTAGAGAGATAGATGCTCAGAGACGAAGGGAAAAAACCCCCCAACTAAACGTGTCCTCTGAAATGCATCCTCATGGTTAAAAAGTATAAGACAGTCACTCCCCCTCATCGTGTAGCCAGCCTGTCTTCTCTTGCTTTATTTTGTTTGAGTATATGGCTCACTCATTTCAGGTTTTATTGTCTCTATCTCTGGGAGTGCTGCGTTCCCCTATAACACGGTCACCATGTGCGACACATCAGGCAAGTTCTTGATTCTGTACTCAGTAATTTAAAGCCTTTATGGAATTGCAATTTCAGGGCTCAGTGCTTGTTTTTCTAAAATGTACTCAAGGAATTAGCTACTCCAGCCACAAATCAGTTGAATTTATGCACAGTTGTAATACACTTTATGGGCTCATGGTACATTGCTTCAAAAACAGCATATGTGAAATTATGATAAATATAATGAGGGTTTTTTTCCCCTTCCCCTCTCGCCTCTTTCTGTCCCTCACCCTCCTTCCCCCCCTCTCTCTCTCTCTCTCTCTCTCTCTCTCTCTCTCTCTCTCTCTCTCTCTCTCTCTCTCTCTCTCTCTCTCTCTCTCTCTCTGTGAGAGAGAAGGATGTGAAGCGTGTTTACTTACCCCATACAATACATTTAATGTCTTAGTAAGGGCCGCCAACAAAACCTGATTAATGTCCTCATCTCTTTTATTAAAGATAAGAGTGGCACTGCAGTCAGGAGATAGAGAGAGTGCCATAAATCTCAGGCAAAATGAGCAGTCAAATAATCACTCATCGGAAATGAAATCTACATACATTAACACTCGCAGACATTCTGCTGTGAATATAAACACAGGGCTACGGGCGATGAAGCCTGCTCCATTTATCCACATACTCACGGTAAGGGGGAGGTAAAGGTGTCTGGAGAGGGTGAGCTCTCAGCTGGTGATGATGTTTAAGGGGGTCCTGTCCTGCTAAGCTACAGCCCACCAGACTAACCATGTGTCCAAGGAAGCAGACGCACCATCATTAGGGCAATGGATAAGTTGGATGGCGGAGGCAATTAAGCATCGCCCTGACTAGGACATAATGTTGATCCATCCCTACGATTAATCAAGGCATGCATTAGACAGTGATGGGCGACCCTGTGCCTTTGTGACAAAATGATTCTTCATCCCGTGTTTGGGGATTGGGATCCTGAGGTCCCTAATGCGCCTTAGAGGCGCCCCAATGAAACCCTGTCATTTATTCTGTTTCTGTCCCTGACAGCTATCAACCTGTCTTCTGCCAGCGTAGGAACATTATCTGAACTCCCAAGGTGGCTGGCGACAGGGACTAAGCTTATGAATGGTGGTAGCAGACAGGCCGATATGTAAAGCAATGATAATGCTACCTTTCTTTTGTACTATCGCAATCAGTGTCAGCCCAGGTACATGATGTGTGTTCCTTTACATGTACATATTGCAGACACAACATATAGTGGATGCATGTAAACATGTATTTACACATACACATGTGCAAGCAGTCATGTACACATGTATGAAGCCATATATAAACACACTGTTATGCATTCAACACAAATTGGTAGCCACGTGTCCTTTCCTGTCTCACCCATATCACGGAGGCCTCCCTGTGACAGATGTCACATGTTGTGAGTAAAAATGTATGGAGAATTAAAAACAAATGCACAATACACGATGACTGCACTTTGTTTTGGTGTCAATCATATCTTAATCAAAATGAGCTTGTTTTTTTAGGATTTTTTTCATTCGCTCACTCCCTCCATTGTTGCATGTGGCAGGGACTGCCAGATGAGGTGTCTTTACAGGGGATATGACAAGAAATGGATTTTCCATGTTTGATGAAAGTCGTAGTGGGAGTGTCAAACCACTTCATATGGAGTTGTACAAAGTACTGCAGCTCCACTCAAAATATTGACAGCGATGCATGGCAATGTCAGTGGTCTTACTGTGATGATGGCTTACTTGCAAGCTGATACTGTACATGTAGCTCATAGACACAAAGCACATTTATAGTTGTTCGTTTTTCAGTTTTAGTCCCTCATGATCGAAACATCACATTGTATTTAGTTTTTGTTTAACTCTGTCTATAGTCTTATTTTTACAGTACATGCACCCTGTGTCCCTTACAAAAGGGAGATAACATAACACACTTATATCATTTATTGTGATTGATAGTTATAATGCCCCCATTATTTCTAAACACAATGTAATTGTACACATTATATAAATGTATAAGACATCCAGTTGTTCTACTCTGCAGTTTTCTGCCTCCCTCTATGTATTCTCCCTCTGTCCATGGTTACCTATTCACCTGTGCTGCTGGATCATGAGAATGTCATTACCTCCGTCATTGAGCCTAGGCATCTGAGAGCCTGTTAACCTAAAGCAGGCCTGGCTGTGCAGCCCTGTGCTGATGGTACAATATGCTCCTTGTTATTCTAGGATCATTGATGCTAAAGCCCTGGCAATCAAGTCAGTTTCGTTGAAGCTCATTGGCTCAGTGGGGTCCCATCTCATCTATAAGCTTGGAATGAGGAAAGGAGTGTTCGGGTTAGTTGGGTCGTTAGGTAGAAATTCTTTTATAATGGTGCATGTTACATTAGAGCCTTACAAACCAAGGATAAGTGTTTCAGAGTCTGTGTAATGTAATTTACAGAATGGTTATGGTAGATAAGAAATTCTGTTGAGGTGTGAAGTATGAAGATGAATAGTTCCTTATTAATCTATTCTACAGTCATCACATGCTATACAGGCAAGAGACACTAGTTAGAACATGAACAGATTCTTACATATCCAAGACACTTTTATTGCAGATGATATATGGCTAAAAGTATCTTTTCAAACTGTAGACTGACTGGAGTTAGTAGAGTGGTGTGATTGTTAGTGCTATCATCTTACTTGTTCAAAACAAGTGTCCAACCAATGGCTAATTTCATGTAGCATTAATAAGACATTCATAAATGGCCACTAGTTGTGAGCAATCTCTCAGCGTTAACAGGAGCCTGATGAAATGTAGAACCATGATGAAATGGAAACAGCTGAACAGCTGAGGCTAGAGGTGAACTGCAGCCACCAGATTCCTCTCGTATGGAAGTGGTGTAACACTTTTTCTTTGGCTCTCTTTGAGATCAGCATCGAAAGTTTTCATGCTAAGTTGAACTGTAAATCAGTCTTAAATAATTATAATTAATAATTATAAATGATTTTAAAAGTCTTTATCATATTCTGATTATGCAGCCCCTCAGTTCAGCCTCTGTCTGAAACGGGCCGTCTAGCTCCTGTCTTTAAGGCCTCCCTCCTGATGAGCCCTCTATGTCTTGATTGTTTAGCCCCCAGAAGCTGCCCTTCGGAAGACTTTCGGAGGCCCTGGATGCTACACAGGATTTTTTCTGACTATGGAATCATTAGCCATTCATGAGCATATACAAATGATCTGATGTCAGTTTGATAGTGAAGTCAATATAACATTGTAAACAGAGCATTTACAGCAGGCTGAAGCCTCAGAGCATTTTGACATACATTCATCTCAAGTTTTAGAATTTTGAACAGTATAAAAATAAAAAAATCACAAAAATAACAAAAAGAATAACATGAACTTAACCATTAAAGGACAACTACATCTGTGTTTTTTTCTAGGCAGTTTGCCGACAGTGTCTTCATGACATGTTCGCTGTATGTTAGAGCATGAAAAATCTTCCAGATATACTGCTAGTGATATCGCAGTGCTGAGTCTGAGTGTGTGAAATGTTCATAAATGCACTGAACAGAGTTTCGGGACAGGCAGCTGAGTGCCGGGAGGTCTGTAGGAGAGGGCTGGGAGCGGAGCCAGAGCTTCAGGACAAATAACTGCTATGAGTCACACCAGGTTCTGCTCTGATTCAGAGCCATTTACTGGTGGAAGGGCAGCTCAGAGTTTATTTTTTAAACTTTGTGCAACAGCAAGAGTGAGTGCTCCGTCTATGTGTATTTGTGTGTCGGTTAGCATATTTAGCAGAGCAGCAGGAACAGTGAGTGCTCCATCTGTATGTCCGTTAGCACGTTTAGCAGAGCGACAGCAACAGTGAGTGCTCTGTCTGTATGCGTCTGTGTGTCTGTTAGCACATTTAACAGGGCAGCAGCATCTCTATGGCTACTGGATAGACGGGGTACGGGATTTATATCAATTGATGTAGCGATGGTAAAACAAACAAACTTAGACCAAAATTAGGATTTTTTGGATTTGCAACACTACTGGGAAACAACAGAATGATATAAAAAATCTTAAAAAATCCAGATGTGTTGTCTTTAAATGTTTTGAAACAGTGATACTGCATGAACTTTATGCAACATAAATGTCTCCATCACAGTTAGGTTGCATGTAATTTTACCCTGTCACATCAGCTGACATCGGACTGTAACATTTTACCATTATGATAAGTATTATGTGTTGGGTTGTGTTGAAATAGCAAGTTTCCATGATTTCCTCAGCAGATCCTCAGAAGCAACTCCAGTTTATCCCTCTCCCTGTGGGATGTCAGCCTCTGAGAGAATGAGGGAGCCATCTTTGAGGAGGTGGCGTCACACAGCTGCCATAGCCCAGCAAAGCTCCTCGAGGAAAGACATGTTGTCAGTGTGCATTAATCATCAGGCCCACCATCGGAAACAGACTCCCCTCATAAGCAATTTCACTCATTAGGGTTACAGTGCTGATTTGCTGATTAGAGTTATACTGAGGCTACTACACTGCAAGGGAAGGAGAAGAGCGCAGGAGTGAGAGAAAGGGAGGGATGGAGGGATGGATGGATGGAGGAGAGGGGGAGAGAGGGTCTGACACATTTACAGTGATGTGAAAGCTGAGATGTTGATTAATGTGCATTGTTCCTGTCACATAAACTGAATAAATAAATATCAAACAAAAGCTGAGGGAAGAGACTCGTTTACAAACCAGGAAATGAAAGTTCCATTTAGTTAGGGAGTAAGACAGACTAGGATGACAGTCTGTAGTCATGACTGTAAACAATAAATCACCACAGTGTAAGTCAAGGCCATGAGCCCACATGAACAAAGCACCTGGCGTGGTTGTTTCAAGCTTTTCTTTAACTCACTGCATACAATTCTTGTGGCATAGATGACACATTAAGAAAAGCCAGTCCTTCTGAAGTCCACCATTGTGATAAGTGACCTTCCTGGTTAACATGACATGCTGTAATCAGCTCTTGAAAGCCTGCAGGGTATGATTGGTTTCAAAATATTCTTGCTCACAATTCAAACAGGGTTAAAAACCCTTTCTTACTGAATTAAAACCCATCTTCATTTCCTGCAAGTGATGCATGCTGATAACAGAATATTCACAGCCCGTCCGTGTTTACGTCATATTTAGGATTAGGCTGTTTATATTGATCTTCACATCCCATTTGCACCCTTGTTTACATAAATAAACAATATTCTGTTTGCTGCCATGGAAACAGAGTTGACACAGGCCACAGAATCACCATTTAATGGAGTAAGATGTTTACATGCCTCAAAAATGCTGGCTAATAATGGCATAGCTCAGCTGTCATATTCTGGTTTCTCATAACTGGGATATGTGTTTATCTGGGCTATTGCGAGTGGAATATGGTGTTTACAAGCTACGACTCTTAAATGTATACCAAGTGACTTCAGAATATTAATGTGAACAGTGCTCCTGTGATGATCTTCCAGCAGTAATAGATACAGATTTTAAAAACATCATTATTTTATATGATATTTCAATTTATTTCTAGATTTTTTTGACCTGAAAGTAAAACTGTGACTGCAGCAGCAACATATAATTAATACAAACTGAACAGACTGAATCCAATGCCAACTTTGCATCTTGTTTTGGTTTGATCCCTTCTATTAAATCCTCTCAGTCAGGTCCCTCCCTGACCCCTTTGCCAGTCGTTGGATCATTACTCCGTTTTAGGGAGCAGCAAACATTCATGGCCATCTGAACCTTTCCTATGGAGTGGAGCCAACAACCACATGACATAATTAATGGGGACAAACATAAGCCAGCACTCGCATCAGCATTACCCGGCAAGTTGAACCATATTAATGGTCACTACAGGTTTAGTGTGTTTGTATGTAAGGCTATGTGTGTATAACGTGCACTTTATCTGTCAAGCTGGCATCATATCTATACTTTGATCACATTCAAATGATCTTTGGCATGTGATTATTCTCTGACTGAGTGCACAGATACACAGCCTGCACTAATTAGGTGTTTTTTTGTCAGGTGAGCGATGGCTACCGATACACCCCTCTGTCATTTTCCTCAAGAAGAAATGCACTCGTGCAGGAATTCCTCCGTCTGCTTCCCTCAGCTTCTTTTTTTCCTCTCTGGTTTCGCAGATTCCTTCGTCCGCCCCGGCAGCCCAGGAGAAGTCGTTTTACAGTTCAATCAGGAATTCTAATAAACTGACCTGTGCTTTAATGACTAATTCATTGTCTCCTTTACTACCTTCATGGGTATAAAGCGGATTAATGACTTGAGCAAGGTTAAAAACAGTACCACTGTGCTTTTCCTTCATCTATTATCAATCATCCTTTAGATTCTTAAGAGAGCAACGGAAATTGAAGGAAAATTAGTAATCCTTTTGATGGATGATAGCATAGGTAGGAGTGTATGCGCAAGATATAAGTGTGGCTATAGCATTAATGGAAATGACGAGATAAGTAGCATCACATGAGGAGCGTGCATTTCAGGACATGCCACATATATGGAGCAAACTATAATGCTGTATGACAGGAGCGTTATCGTTTTGTGACAACAAAGCCACCACAGTTTTAGCCAACCCGAGTGAGGAAAATAAGTCATATTTTTGATTATCCTCTCCACAGTGGACCCCTAAATACCTGTTATCGAAATGGCCCAGAGACATAATCCCATATATTGCAGTGCATAGTGCTTTACAGTACAAAGGGCATTTAGGAAAAAAACTCTAAGGAAAAAGGAAAAACTCCACTGCAGTTTAGAGAAGAGAGGTTAAGAATTTCACATAAGTTGTTAAACTTCTTTGACAGCTTCTTTACTTTTCCTCGCACTATACTTCTTTCTTGTTGTTCAGAAAATCCCATGGAAGAGGAGAGAAATGAGAAAAAAACCAAAGGGGAGGCAAAGAGGAATGGCAAGGATGAGGGAAGACGCTGCGTCTCTTTGTTTACCATTCTATATTCCCATCTCACATATGTACGCCTCTGCTGCATCTCTGGGCTCTTCCCATTCTTGGCCCAGTCATTTCTGACAATGTTAATGATTTAGTGGAGAGCCCTCCACAACGGATGATTTGTGACATGTAGGAAGGCTCGAAACGGGGGAGGACGGGGCAGGTTTCTGTGGGGAGTGTTTGGGATCCAGGGATGCCTTGAAGATGGTGATTCATTATATTTAAGACAAGTGTGACATCCTACTTCAAGGAGTCAGCACACATATGTATGGGGGGGGGGGGGGGGGGGAATTCGGGTGGCCAAAGTGGGGAGGGGTAGGTAAGTACAAAGGAATGCCTCAGTGTTTTTGGAGATGACATAGGAATAGTAGGCAGGCATATGGAGACAGCAGACTGGAAAATAATGGGTAATGGAGGAATTTAGCCTAAGGCTATGTGCCTGCTTTGCCTACTTCTGTATAACTAGTATATTTATAATTCAAATACATACCTTTAATAATTAACAACCAGTGAATATTAAAGGAGAATGCAGGATATCTTTCCTACAGATAGAGTCAGGTGAAAAATAGTATTACATTTCAAATTTGACAACAGCACAGAACAAAGGACTGAAGAGCGAAAAACAAAAAGTTGGCAGCCATTTTTGGACAGTTTTTTTTAAATCTTGAGCTCATGCAGTAAACAAAAGGTGTGAGCGTTTATTTTTAACACATGAAAGTGAAAGAAAATTATCTGAATGTCGCTTGGTGAAAAAATATTTGTGTTTATTACACTTACATTGTAGTTAAAGGACGTTCAATCATTGGTTGCCTGTACATGTACAGTACGCTCATTGTTTCTCTTGGTGAATCATACCACAAGTCAGTCAGGGGCAACTCCCTGGAAACTTAAGTGTGCAGTCACAGGAGCAAACATCTCACTGATTTTCTAGCAGTTTCTCATTCAGTATTTGATTGTTGTCTGGACTCATTGTGAACTTTTTATACTCATCAGCATAACAACACCAGAATTGGTCTGATGCTGACACCCTTTTTGTCTGACCAAAATGTAATACTGCAATGTGACACACACACACACACAAACACACACACACACACACACACACACACACACACACACACACACACACACACACACACACACACATACACACACACACACACACACACACACACGCACACACACACGCACACACACACATCACAAGAAGAAACACACTATGACATTCATGTGACTGTGTGATAATCATCGACTTGCATTAAACACACACACCATACTCTGCATACAATTATGTGATTTCAGACACATTTAGGCTGCAGCAATTTGGAAAGAAGAACTGTGTTACCAAACGCATTGAAATCCAGTGTATTTATTAAGAGTTCCTAGTGTGCCTTTTAAAATAAAATAAAATCCCAAAGGACAGAGTGTTTTGTAGTCTGTACACAAGTGGCACAAAAAAACTCTCATTGTCTGTGTCAACCAGTGTTATACAAACACCAGAGTTCAACAAGAACCGAAGTATTTGCATATTCTGGATCTGAAATGTGTTTCGCTTTTTTGTGCAGGCCCTGTTTCTATCTCTACTCTTTGATGTAGCTCATACATATTGACGACATGCCGAAGAAACCAACCATGTTAACTAAAGCATGAGCTCAATTTGTGCATCCTTTTAAAAAAAATGGCGCATTAGTTGGTCCCATTTATATTTCCAGGCTTAATTAGCAAGTGAGAGATTGGACAATTAGCTCATCCATGCTAATTGATTATAATATTACAACTTGGCAATGATAGGATGAACATAGACTCCTCGTTCCATATTTCTCCAAGGGATTGATAATATATACAATGCTTCTGTGTAATGAGGGTTTTAAAAGACCAAATCAGCTGGGGAAATTGTTAATTTAATTCCACTCAGATGATACTGAGTTTTTCAGGGCACAAATGAATTGAATTGAACTGCAGGGATGCAGGGAACTTACA
The DNA here is from genome assembly GCF_963691925.1 of Scomber scombrus. NCBI lineage: Eukaryota > Metazoa > Chordata > Actinopteri > Scombriformes > Scombridae > Scomber > Scomber scombrus. Next base: position 11,232,473 of record NC_084988.1, on the reverse strand, counting down.
GAACGGCACTGTCCTTTTTTATTATTTTGACTCACGTCCACATAAATGATGTAGATCACTGGTTCATTTCAGTCAATGGCACAATAGGATGTGAACTCTCAAAGACCTGATCATATCTAGGTCATTTCTCTTCCGTTTGTAATTGAAAAGCTGTTTCTGTTTCATATCTGCAGCTTTCAGAAACGCAAATACAAAACTCTCATGCAGCTTTGGGGGGAGAGACACAGTGAATATGAAAGCAATCTGGGTCTTAGTATAGAATTACACTTTCTGTCCGTATTTACTGTTCTGCTGCTTATCCAACCTCACAGTCATATAGGGCCAGCTCTATCCTCACTTGTCAAAGGTGTGGACTGTGAAACTCAGGTACGCACCTCTAACCACCACTCGCTGGTGGCCCCACTCGAGCTCCATCACAGTATGTGACAGTCTGTCAGGAGCCACAGGCCGCAAAGCTGTGCAGAGGGAAAGAACTGCAGGAATGTGTGCTGATGTAGCTCACCTGGAAAGTCACACTAACAGGAAGTGCACTAAGTTCCACTTTCCTTTAAACAAATATGTCAAACTAAAGGAAACTTTTTGAGTTTTTCAGTGGTCAGGGCACTGCTTTTGATATCTGAAAACAAAGAGCATATTTGTGCTGTGCTGTGATCTGTTTTATCTTAGACTGCCTTTTAGCTCAGATCTTAATTATGTATATTCTTAGGCAGTGCTCTATTTGAGAATTATTGTTCTCCATTTCTCAAAAGACATTTTTATTGAGCACATGCCTGCTTTTTTTCCAGCCTCACTATGAGAACCATGTCTTGTTTCACGTGTTCATCCTCAGGTGCAGCAAATAAAAGATAAGATTCATGTGTTAAATGCTGAAGTATTACACTTCTTTACTGTGCTTAATAATTAATAGCCCATCCCATCACCCTATGAATATTTACATGCAAAGTGTCCCTGGGAGCCTTCCGTGCGCCAGAGGGAGAGAAGTCTGTGTGTTTATAGCATTAAACACTCAAACATCGTCACCGAAACCCCATTTCGCCTCCAACCATGAAAAACACTCACTAAAGCATTGCGAGCATTTTATTTGTTGTTGCACAATGTAACCTATTCAACTTCCATTTAGACGTGGCAAGTCAAATTACAGGTGCTCTTTCTGTGCCGAACAGAAATCCCAGGACGACGTTTGTCGACTACGAACATGAGGGGAGCAGAAATGAGCTTTCTCAGGTATTGTTTCCGGAACAACAACGTTGTTCAGATCACCTTCCACTTACTATATCAAAGTGTCAAAGGTCTTGTTGTCGAAAAAGAAAAGAAAAAAAAGGCGTCTTCTTTACACACTGAAGATTGAAATATTGTTATTTATTCGAGTGCATGCTGATTAAAAAAGTTTATTTGAGACTGTGAAACTTTATAGCGGTGAAATAAAACAAACGTTGCAAATTATAAATAGCTGATAAGGGTGGTTTGCTAGAAATATTGGTTAAAAAAATATACAGTATCTCTATAGCAGAGATTATAAACATTATATGACTGCTCAGCCTACAACTGCTGCAGCACAGCAACCCGCAGTGGAGCACAATCAGATTCATAAATGTCCCACCTTTGACCTCAGACAGAGACTCAGCAGGGTGCAAATCAGGAAGGTCCGGGGATATAGCAAAATACTCCTTGTTAAAGTTGCACTGCGGCCACTATAAAGCATAGCACGAGCTAATAATGGACAAGTAGGATGTGTTATACAAATAAATACGCTGTTACTAGTGAACCTGGGCATGTTTGGCTCTGTTGCTCCCATTGGTGATATTTATCTGGGAAGGGAAGGCTGAGTGTTGTTGTTGCCTCTCTGCAGGTCCCCGAGCTCTCAGATCTCCTCTCTGTCTCCTGTGTGGATAAGTAATGGCTGCAAAGGCAATGCTGGTGTTTGATATTTCACTCCTCATTTGAATCAGTGGTCGCTTTATTTTACAATGCTAGGTAATTACCTGGGTACCTTGCTTGATCATGTGAACCCCTGCAGAAACCAGATTGGAGGGAGGGAGGGAGTGGAGTAAGGGGAGGGGGGGGCAGTGGGGGGGGGGGGGGGGGGGGGGGCGGACTGGGCTGTGGGTATAAGAGAGGTGATGGAAATGGGAACACATAAACAGGAAACACACACAAATACAAACAAACCATCTGCATTTGTTTACCTGTATTGTTTTCTGCGAGTATTTCAAACAGATGGAGTCATGAGGAAGACATGCACTGTGTTATGTTAAGCAAGTGTGTTTTTTAAACATTCAGCTGTGGGGTTTTAGTAGTGGGACTGTCCCGCAGTGTGAAGGCATGAGGTCACAGAAATGCATCACCCAGAGAGGAAATACACTAAGTTTATTATAACTCAAACGAACAGTGTGGTGTCTCTTGGGTTGAATCATTAAATTAGACTGGTCACTGTAGTGTGTGAGTATGAGTGAGAGAGGGAGGGATTATTCAATGAAACCTTTTAGTGATGAGCTGGCATGTATGTCAACGTGTGCTGAGGCAGAAAAAAACAACAACAACAAAATGAGAGAGACGCTCAAACCCAAAGACAGTTCAAAATGTTTTAATTAAGCAGGAAATCACAACACAAAATTTACAAGAGATCAACATTTCTTACAGTATGTACATGATGTGGACTAAAAGCTATTCAGAACTTCATACATCTTAATAACAACATTCAAAAGACAAACTATGATTTGATTTTATTCACAAGGGGGAAAAATAACGCTGATACTCAGCGTTATTTTAAGCTCAATGTTTGAAATGGTTGGATATGGAACCTTGTCAATGATGTTTATTGAAGAGGAGAGCAGTGTTTACTCTGTTGTGTGACTAGAATATCAAAACCCGTCACTCCATGTGAATGCAGCTGCGTTCAGGCTGACTGACTGAGCTCTCCTTGGAGAAAACCAGCAGCAGACAACTTGGGTTTGGCCCTGAAGTTGAACTAAAAGACTGTAAGAGCATTTCTGTGAACTAAAAGAAATATGAAAATTAATCAAAAATATGAAATAAAGTCCAGGACTAAAACATTACTTGTTTTATTTAAATATAGAAATACACTTTTAGATTCACTTTTCCTCACTCCTTTTTTTCCTCTTCTCACCTTTAATTAATTGTAGCTATGAATAAAGTATGCATTGTGCAGATAGTTTTCTCTGATATTTTTCGCGTGACTATGGATGAGATATCTTTTTTTCTGTTCTCTTCTTTTTTTTGCCACGTTTAATGTCACTCACACACTTAACGCTGAATGCATTATTTCGGCTTGTGGATAAGTTTGCAGGCACTCGGAGGCTGCATGCTTTAACCCTTGTGCGTTTTTATCCCCTTCCTATCCTAATCATATTGGAACCATGAAAGAAAAAAAAAACCTCCACACTTTCACACCCTCCCTCCCTTCCTTCATTCGCTTCCGCACTGGACAAACAACGCAAGAGCGGAATTTACATTCATTTCAAAGTGCAGCGGAGAATTAAGACAGTTTAATAAAGGCTTAAACCGCTCGGGTTGTCTCTCCAGCGCCTAAAGCCATATTTCCTCTGATCAGCGGAGGAGGGCGACTTTATTGGACATGTTTCTATTTCCAAATCCGCGTAACAGGCAGCGATGCATGTATTTCCTATAATGTAGATAAGGGAGAGAGGGTTTGATATGTAATAAAAGGTGGGTCTGTGCTGCCTGTTTAAGCCCCTTAAGCCTGATAAATGATGAGCGACAGAGGCACAGCAAGAGGGTCACCGCTATTAACTCCTCAGTTTCCCGGCCTCCACTTAAACTTCTCTCAATTACATGTGGTAATGTGGCTGGATACGGGCCTTATATGCTTTGATTTGTTCAATCTAACTGAAAGATATATGTATTAAAAAAAAGAAGAAGAAATCATAGCCAAATATCCACAGCGCCTCGGGAGTGTTAGGGTGTCAGAGGGAAACACAAGGATTACTAACACATGCACACCAGGTATTCTGGGACAAACACCCAATGCAAGCTCATTAAATCAGCATTTGGTGTATCCGTACAGGCGTTTACGACGGGCTCTAATCTTGTCGGTGACCTGCTCCAACTGTGTCACAGGCGAGCAAAGCAGACAGGCTGCAGACCAGGCGAACAGTTTATGTGACCAAAGATGGCTGGAAAATATTCATTTTTATCACATGTGAGAAAAACTCGCTTCACTTTGAAATTCGTTTGGAAAATATCGCTTTGTAGTGTGATACCTAAAAATAAAGAATTTTATCGAGCTTTATCGGAAAGTATTTTTTTTTAAAAAAGGGTTATTTAACAACGGTTATATTTGATTTATATAATGTTGGTTATTTTTTACCGCGCAGTTTCCCATTATATAAAAACCTGAATATAATTTGTAGACTATGCCTCAAGTTCAATTCTCTCATTTTTTTACGTTTTAACGACGGCTAAACAGATTTTAAAACTCGCACAGATTAAATGAATAATAATAAAATAGTATCATATGTATAGTTGGATATAAACCTGCAAATTATTTTTTAAATAATCTAGTTGATTTTGATTTATATGAAAATGTGAAAATGAATTATACAGTCAAATGAATTTAAGATAATTATTGGGCACATGATTAAAGGGAAACTTCGCATTTTTCTTGTTGGTGTGGCACTGACAATTAGGTCTTATAACATCGTCGATTAAAAATTAGAAGAAACAAATATTACAATAACAACAAGCACAAATTAAAATCTTCATATTGTAATATTTTTTATTCACATTTCTGTGCTGCAAATTTTTTTTATATTTGATTACCAGCCCTTTGATTTTAATTTTAAAACTCAATTGTATTGTATTGTATCGATAGACTTTGTGTACATTTAGTTGTCTTTCGTGGGCCTTTCCTCATTTGTTGCAAGGCTCTCATCAGATCGGCCTCCGCAGCAGGCGCCAGGTGTCGCTAGAGGGCCGCATATTTCTCATATACTCCTCTGCTTCTTTGAAAGGAAAAGCCACAGTTACATTTCACGTTGGCCTCCTCTCTCTCTCTCTCTCTCTCTCTCTCTCTCTCTCTCTCTCTCTCTCTCTCTCTCTCTCTCTCTCTCTCTCTCTCTCTCTCTCTCTCTCTCTCTCTCTTTTCCCTCCTCCCTTTACTAACCATCTGACACCAGACTCTGAGAATCGGTGGAGGGGAAAATGAGGCTTTGGAGCTGAAGAATTTACAGTTAGTCGCGAAACTTTTACAAGTATTTGAGTTGCTCACTCCACTTTCTGAAACCCTATAGTCACATTTCACTCCGGGGTCAAAAAGAGTTCAGATGCAGGGGACTGAGGTAATGCTTTCTGCAAAAAAGGAAAACACCGAAAAATCAAATTATTATTAATATATCAGTGATAAGATCATCTGGAAACACGTTAACAAATGTGGAAAATCAAATGCAGTTTGTGGAGATGAATACGATTTAATAACTATCATCTTTACAAATGGCAACGCAAATATGCCTTACTTTTATTGGGCTCACATTTTTAATCTTTAACTTAACTTAATTTTGCATCATCATAATGTTTTTTTTTTTTAATTTAATTTTTTTTTTTCAATTTATTTAGTAATTTACGCAAATATAAGAAATGGCCTACAAAGTTTCTGCTTTCCAAACCTCTCCAGCAGTCAGTCTATGATCCATTCTTATCTCAGCCTCTCTATACATTAGCTTTGCTCATTTACATAATCTCAAATACTGAAGAGGGCCAAAGAAGAACAAAGTTACAAACAAGATTAGGGCGATTTTATTTGTCCCTGCGGTTGAGCGCCGATTGTTTCTCCAGGAGTGTTTAAGGTCACTAAGAGGATTTGAAGCTCGTTTCATATCAGTGATCTTTTTGAAGGAATTAAATCAACAATGCATTTCTCTCTCCATATTTAGCAACAAGCCTGTGTGTGTGTGAGTGTGTGTGTGTGTGTGTGTGTGTGTGTGTGTGTGTGTGTGTGTGTGTGTGTGTGTGTGTGTGTGTGTGTGTGTGTGTGTGTGTGTGTTTGTGTGTGTGTGAACAACCAAGCCCTGCAGGGTAAGAGGGATTGTAAGTCCTGCAAAGAGTAAACAGAGGAGTGGAAGTTCAGTGCTGGCGCTTTAGTCGCATGCAGGCGGTCCATGGTGCACCTTTTAGGATGTGACATGCAGTGGATCTTTAGCCTGGTGATTGTCCCAGTAGTGTTTTCCTTGAAATGGATCCTCTCCCCCCCTAATGAATCCAAACGCAGCTGGCCATGTCCCACACGGACACCGAGAGCTTTAACCCTAAACTGACCTCAATTTGACACCACCAGATGAAATTTTACCGCCTGTTAATGCCATCCACTGATTTTCTTCTTTCAAACGTTGTGTGTGTGCACCTGAAAAGGGCCGCGACGTGAAAGCCACTTGTAAGAAAACTACTTAAAAAGTGTAATAGTCTATGAGAGGTGTCCTTGTAGGATTATCAGGATTGTAAACGCACTCAGGTTATAAGCAGGGGAGTTAAGTTGGCGCAGGCCTTGTTTATGAGGGAAAATTAATTTTAATTAACTATTGAGTGAACGATGATTAAAATGAAATTAGTAAATTAAACGCCGACTTGTGTAACACACTATTATGTCTCGTAAAAGGATATTATTAGACGAAATGAACTAAATATTGTTAATTATGACGTGTTTTGTTAATAGCATTCATTATACTCATTAATATATGTTCACAAAAGAAGGAGTTTTAAAATTTCACGCCGTTAGGAGTCGTTGCTGGAAGTTTTATAGGGAAGGGTTTCTGTGGAGCCGTACATTGGACACGCGTAATTAGCCTCTGCTATTTTCACACGCTCTTCGGGTGTTTACATCACTCTCCTTGGGGGCAAATCACATATTTCCACGATAAATGCGTGAAAATGTCGGTAAAAAGCTCAAGTTCCTAGTTCAGTGTATTTAAAAATTCGTTCGAGATTATGAGAATTTTTTTTAAGGGTGCTTTACTATACGAATTAGCGGCAGATAAATCGTTCATATGGAAATATATTCACTTTATATGCAGTTTTGTGGTACCCCAGTCTCAAAACTTCTCTTCCCTTCACTGCGTCTGGAAGGACTTGCGCTCACAACAAAAGCGGTAGATACAGTATAAGGTTTACTTACCATGGTTGTCCAAAGAAGGAGGATGGAAAAAAAGTCAAGCGTTAGTGCGCAAATCAACGTGAACGATAGTATTTAGCTTATGAAAATATCAGTCTTCAATAGTAGAGTCTGCCGGGCTGGTTGTGTTTACAGAATGTAAGAACGACTTGGAGATGGTGAATGCCTTGGCTCTCTGCGCACCGCTCTGCAGCTCCTTCCCGGGGTATTGCACGTTGAAGTGTCCACACAGCCGTTTGTCAAACCCTGCAGTCCTACACTTCCCACCCCCCTTTATGCCAACAAACATAACTGTTGTCACGGTTTCATTTATTAAATCTTTTTCTTTTCTTTTTTTTTAAACGGCTATTTCTGCAATCGACCCCGAACAACTCTGCCTGGTATTTTGTTTGTTGGGAGAGTTTATTGACCCTCCAACGGTAGCCACAGCCCATCTCCTTGAGCTTGTGTCTACTTTAATCCTAACCTGTGAATAATTAATTTCCACCATCAAAAATGTCACGGAGCCATAAATGGAGCCTTTATGTGAGAACCTATCAATACAGCCATGATGCCATATTAGCATTGATGGAGCTAAATATTAAAGGGGATAGATGGCCTGCTTCTGTTTTGTGCGTAAAGAGCTCAGTCTCCAAAAAGGGCTTCACAGCAATCGATGGCCGGAGCGTTGCTCCTCCTCTAAACTTCAATCTCCTCACATGATTGATGATCTTGGGGAGCTTTGATAATTGACTACTCTGAGGTAAGGCACAGATTTCTATCAAGAGAGGGGATTGGACGAAAGAAACATACAAAATTACTTTCTCCAAAGCTTTTTTTCTCTTTTTTTTACCTCTTGGAAAAGTTCATTCTAGGCTTAGAGGGGTGCTGCGTTTCGTTTAATTTGCAAAACGACCAGCACCATAATTAGTTGTGAGATTATGAGGTATTACTGAGATATTACGTAGGCACAGCGGTTTATAAACACCAAACAGATAACAAGTAAGCGTTCATGCTCATATATTAAACTCAGCTTTCATAAGATGTCCTGGTAATTTTAACTGAAGATGTCTTGTTTCATTTACCTTCTATCAGTAACTGAGAATGGATAAAACTTTATATAGTTTTAAATATGTATGTTACACTGTGCGTAAAAGTTTGAATGCGTAATTCTGCTTTAAAATGAACTTTTTTGTTGTTGTTGCTCTAAAGTGAGTCAGTGTTTTGTTTAATTCAACTCAAAGCAGTTGCAGCCTAAGTGTCCGCGCTGCTAAACCTTCCTCATGCAGCCTTTTCTGCTTTTTCTTTAGGACTCCTCTCGGCGTAAAGGAATTGGGTGGGAGTTGGAACTGTGTTTGGCTTTTACCACCAGTGTGGAGTTGAAGCCGTCCCTGTGCCTCGCATATACTCTGCATATCACAAGATTTGGTCTCTCCTCTCTCTTTTCTGGAGCTGCTGTAGGACTGGCTATGGCCACCGCTACTTCCGGGATCCGTCATTTCATTCGCCCACCGCTCAGCGCTGCGAACTGACTCTGTTTCTATAAGCAAGCTAGCAGCCAACCTGCCAACACTCGCTGACACTCACTCATCTCAGTCTCGCCAGATAGACGAAATACCTACGGGGGAAAGAAAGGAAAGATCTGAATCGCAATCTCTTAATTTCTACTGCTTTTTTCCCCTTTTTCCCTTTTTTTTTTTTTACAGTGATAATAAAACAAGATAGCGATCTGGAGGCATTAAAGGAGACGCGGACTTGCGGGATGAAAACGGACTAAAAGATTCGTCCTTCTCTTGAACATCATCACCAACCGTCATTCATTCATTACCTTGACAACCTCTGGCTTTGATTGACAGCTGGAGTGGCAAAAAGCCATGAGACACGACAGTTTAGTTACATGCAGGTTGTTGATGGGCCGATTGTAACCTCCACTTTGGCGCATTTTTTTATTTTTTTTTCCCGAGGAAAGAGGGAAAACAAGAAAAATTGCAAAACTCTCTGATGCTACGATTTCAACTTAACCACACTGGCGAATAGGAGAATTCGCAAAGTTGGTTGAAAAGGGAATCTTGCCACTAAATCACTTTCTAACCGGGACTGGGATATTAAATATACGACAGATTCAGGAGTTTATTGGAGCGCAGCCTGATGGCGCAAAGGGTAGGTTTTAAATCTCCTACACGTACCTGTTCAAATCCACTGTAGGGAGGCCCTCGTATCGCTAACCTCTTGTCGGGTGGTGGCAAAATTACAAAGTATTCCTATCAAAGCCGCTATATTTGACATTTTTGCGGCGCCCTTACTCTTCAAGCAAAGTGACAGCCTCTGCTTTTACCGACAGCCTCCGCGACAATCGTGAAGCAGTTTTACAGGAGACTCCAAACTAATTCGCTCTTTTTCACCCACCAAACTCACATACCAGGAGCACCAAAGTTATAATGTTTTTGGTAATAACAAACCGTTTAGTAGATATAATATATGACACTTTCTGCCCTGGCTGCAGCGCATTTTCAACGCAACAGCTTATTGGTTTCTGCTTTGCGTATATTCAAAATGAGACGGCATGCTTTCTTTACTTTTCACATTTGTTTAAAAAGTAACTGGGAAGCCCGCTGACTTTTGCTCTGATTTTGTTCCCAGTACGATGAGCTGGCCCATTACGGTGGGATGGACGGAGTCCCGGCGTCGATGTACGGGGACCCGCATGGTCCCCGGCCGCTTCCCCAGGTCCACCACCTGAACCACGGACCGCCGCTGCACGCCAGCCAGCACTACGGAGCACACGCTCCTCACCCAAACGTTATGCCCACCAGTATGGGCTCTGCTGTCAACGACGTTTTAAAGAGGGATAAAGATCAAATTTATGGGTAAGGTTTGCATGGACCAAATATGTTTTTTTCCTTCTCATTTTCAGCTTTTCTATAAGTTACTATTGTTGAAGTTTCTCTCCCACCACTAAATTTAAACAGTGTTCTGTACAGGACTGACCGCAATTTTGCAGCCCCATTGTTGGTGAGGGGAGTTTTGTTAATGTGTAATTTTATACGCTTTGTAGAAGGCATCGTCAAGCCTCCAGTAAGTAAGCTTAGAGCTTGAAATACAAGCTATGAAATAAAAAAGGAAGCTCTATCCCACTACTTGTCGAAGCTCGAAAGTCACAGACTGCCTGGAAATATAATAAAAACAATTTTCAACATCACAACAATTGCTCCCATTTTATTAAGTTTGCTTTAATATTACTGAACACTATTACTTATCTTTCCTTAAATTAATTAAACTGTTTTCAAATAAACACACACTCACGCAGGACGTGTTACACCGCACCGTGTGTTTATACATGTGTTATTAGCAGATTATTCTCAAATAATAGAAGAGAACGTTTTTAGATGTTGTTAGTGATGGTTGCAAAACGTGTTTATAGATATTTCTGACTCACACACGTGAAAGTGCTATAATCCACAATGTACCATTAGAATCAGGGATACAGTCTTGTTCATCATTTTTTTAGACTGACATTAATATAAATGACATGACAAAAAAAAACTGAAGCCAGTTTTATTACGTAAACGCATGTTACAGAAATACCCCCTTTACCTGGAATTATAGTTCAGATTTAAAAAAATGTTTTTGGTGAATGTTTGTCTCATGACTGGAAGTTAAAGTTTACAATTTTTTAATTAATTCAAGCTATAGGCCTGTTAAAGAAGAACATTTTTAAGTCTTCGGTGTGTCAGTTTGTGAAAAAAGTAACTCTTCAAAATTATTTTATTATATGTTTTTGTGCTTATGGCTGATCATTTCTCCAAAATCTTAGTGGCATCTGTCGCGTGTGTCAGTTTTGTTTTTGCAAGGTTTTGATGACTTCTCAGCCTTTTCAGTATGTAAGCTACTAAAAGAAATGTCTGTCTTAAGTAGTCGATTAATATCATATTGAGTCTAAAATCCTTACTTTTCCCCCGAACGAGTAGTAAAAAAAAAAAAAAAAGCCAGATGCGCAATTACGCTTGCTACCAACACAAAACAGCTTCTAAAAATAACATCTGGTATCCAGAGATATTGTTTTAGTAGTTTTATTCTTTATTTTAAGCTGTTGTCACTTGTTTTAAGAGAACTGTGTAAAATTAAGCAGTGGGAGAAAAGTAAAATAGCCTCATCAAACAGTGTGATATTTTTCAGTTTCTTGAGGAAAAAGTAAGATTTTTGGCCAGAGAGAGAGCAGAAATGCAGGTTGATTGGACACTTTTTGCAGTGGGCATTGTGGAGCCGGTGTGCTGCATGTACTCAGGCTGTGTTTCCCCTCTTGCAGTCACCCTTTATTCCCACTGCTCGCACTGGTTTTTGAGAAGTGCGAGTTGGCGACGTGTACTCCGAGGGAGCCCGGCGTAGCAGGCGGCGATGTCTGTTCCTCAGACTCCTTCAATGAGGACATTGCAGTCTTTGCCAAACAGGTCAATTTCAAAATATTAAAAAATATGTATTGTGGGTGTTGTGGCTGCGTCCTTGCGCATAGTTTTATGCCTGCTTCAATTTGTTTTCTTCCAATGAAACATTCTCTACGTGTAATTAAAAAAAATAGCGTGTGTTCTCTGCTTATTTTTAACACAAAAGTTGTCTCATGTATGAGTTTTGTGTTGTGTCAGATTACATCCCAGAATAAAAAAATAAAAAAAATAGACGGACATTCCGCACATTTCATGCCAAACTAACTTTGACATTTGGTGTATTATTTTAGGTCCGAGCAGAAAAACCTTTATTTTCATCAAATCCAGAGTTGGATAATTTGGTAAGCGCACACTTTGACCTCTTTGTCTCACAATAATTCCCGCTTTAGTGTGGTTGTACTCTGTCTTGTTTTGGGGAACTGTGTCCGCAGCATCACACAGTAAATATGTGAACATGTAATTTAAACTTCCGCACAGATGTCATATCAGTTTTTCAAGTGAAGCTGTCATTGTCCAATCTTCCCACCTTACTGACCCAGCTGACCAGTGTGTAATGACCAGTTAGACTGTGAGAAGCAGATTCTTTTTAGAGTTACAACATATTTTTGCTCTTTCTGTCTGTAGTATGTACTATATTATGACGGGAAGAGTATAATATAATAACTTTGCACAGATGTAACAAATATTATTTCTGTACATTTTGTGATATAAAATCATGCTTCTTTTCATTTGTTTTAGATGATACAAGCCATACAAGTATTACGATTTCACCTCTTGGAATTAGAAAAGGTAAGTACCATAAATCTTCATATTTTTAGACCTGTCTGACCTGCATGATGCTACCTGCACAGACAACATGTATGTTAACTGATATTAAACCTGCTTCAATATTCAATATCCAGTGCAGTGCTGTAGTTATGACCAGATAATTAAAAATAAACCGGAAACTTTCAGGTTTTTCATTTTCATAAAATATGCAATTTTATTTAGTCAACTATTTATGCAGCTGAAGTGATTATTGATAAAACATGCTGAAGCCTCTATGCTCATGTTGCACATTGTTATTGATCCGCAGATATAGTTTCAACTGCTCATTATTTCGCCAGTTTACGGCGTGCTGTTTATTTTTGTCGTTCAACTTGTTGCTCCAGTCTCAGGAGAATAATAAGCACTGCAACAATTTCACTATTGTTTCCTTGCCGCCGATAATGCCCCCTTAATTGGAGTTATTCTTGGACTGGTTAAAGCGTTTCCCCATCCTGAAAAAGGTATTTTCTTCCTTTTCTTTTTCTATAGGTGCATGAGCTCTGCGACAATTTTTGCCACCGGTACATCAGTTGTTTGAAAGGAAAAATGCCAATAGATCTAGTTATTGACGAACGGGATGGCAACTCAAAATCAGACCACGAAGAACTCTCGGGATCGTCGACTAACCTTGCAGATCATGTAAGTAACATATCATTTATTTTATTTATAATGTGTGATGTGTAGTTTTTGCGCACGCGTTTCTGCTGCTGATGGAAGTTTATCTGAGAAATTCCTTTTTTTTAAAGACCACGCATGAGGATAATGGACTATTTTCAAATCTTTTTTATCTTATTCAAGGCGTTTCTCAATATGCCAACTTTTGGGCTACTTAGCCCCTGCTCAGTGTGTGACCCTGCTGTGCCATCAGTAAATAGAGCATGCTCTGCTCTGCAAGGAAAATCTGCCGATCGATGTTCTAAGGTCAAAAGCTAGATGTGATACAATAGACTTAGTTATTGTTTTAGTCCTTTGATTAGGACAAGTCATGTGTGCATAATGCCATGCTTGTGTGTGTGTGTGTGTGTGTGTGTGTGTGTGTGTGTCGGTGTGTGTGTGTGTGTAAATCGCTGCCGCGCATTATTGGAGAGTTGCACACTGAAAAAAAACGTGAGGCAATTATCTGTTACGCAGGTTTAACGTTAAAGCAGGGTATCAGCGGTAAGCTTTAGCTTTAGGCCAATATTTAAAAAGAAAAGGGCTTTATATATGGGGCTGTGGGAGCTGGATATGGCCTGTGCGTAAAGCTGTGGATTTTGCTGCAGAGGTGGAGAAAGTGGTAGCCTATTGAAATAGATCTCAGAGCTAAAGGCTTATCATCAATGTCAAGTTCACAAGGCATATGATGGTTCGTCTGGAGGCCTTCCATTGCTGTTGATGTTAATGTGTTTAATTGTTTCGTATTGATTGCCGTGTGGTTTGCTCTGCAGTGGCTTTCTACTCCGCTCCCCATTTTATGGCTGGAGGCTCCATAATGCTGAATTCAATTATATGCACCTGAAGTACAGCTTTAAATCTGAGGATCGATTCCCTGGTTTAAATTGTGCATTTTCGGTGTAATAAACACAGGCTCTCTCCGCCATATGGATTGAGTTGACAGTGTATTATTGAGTTGATATCTGTGAATTATTGCGTCTTGTATGCCTGTGATAAAGCTAATGTTTTGGTGGAGGGGTGGGGGGGTGTGAGCAGTTATTGCAACAAAGTAACTAGTTAATATCTGTGCAGCACAAGGCCAAGCCTATTAGGAATTAAAGCAGATTTAAGTGTTATGCAAAGTCACTGCGCTACATCTGTTGGGTCTGGCTATAGGCCTAATAGCAGTGGATTCCCTTTGAAAGCCCGTCGCGTTTACAGGGAGAAGCAGCGCGCTGCACAAGGTGAATTAAAACGTAATTAGACCTAAGATGCCGATGTTGCTTTGAGAAACGGTCAGAGCTACAATATTGTGGTCCTCCAACACAAGTGTAGAAATGAGGCATGCTGTTGTTTATATTGTAGAGATTAGATAAACTAGCCTGTTTAGTTTCATGGCAGATGGTTGATACTCAAGCCAATTTCCAATGGTGCCTCTAGTGCTCAGACACCAGCTATTTCATCAGTCCACTTGTGAGAAATATTTTGATAATTATAAAATTAGATATGCCAATAAAGAAAATCAGGAGCAGCAATAAACAAAGAAGGTGCACAACAGCATGACAGGCCATTCATCTTGGAGTCATTTGGAGTGACCACCTCATTAGGTATTTAAGTTTTGAGGGATTTATTTCACTTTTGTGACACCAATGAACTTTTTATTATACACAACTGCTGGGTTGAATTTGACAAAAGCAGATGACAGTTTTTCTCCCCCTTGTTTGCCTTTAGAGCTGCATCAGAGCAGAGAAGTGATTTTAATAATAGCTGAGCAGTTTAAGTTATTGAGCAATACAGCTCCAGCATATTGTTGCTTTTGAATACAAAGCTTTAGTGTGTGAGAGCATGTGTGCGCCTCATGATGCTCTAGTGGAAACAAAATAATTGCAGAAAGTTAAACTACTGAGGTAAAAATGGCACACTTGCTGCATTTGTGTGCACAGTGCTGTCATGATCTAAAAGCCAGTCATGTCTTATTGAAAGGAGTCCAGCTTTACATGCCTAAATGTGTTTTGAATATGGGAACAATATACAAAATGCATTTGGATGCGAAACTGCGCGGCTGGAAGGAAAGCAATTTTTGTCCCACTTGTCTTGATTTATTTATTTTATTTATTCATTTGTATTTGGCTCTGTTTTATTATTCATTTCTGTCCTCTCCTCCCATTGAAGAGAGGAAGGCGATTTGATAGTTAGATATGCAAATTTATTTAGTTAGAATCTCTCACGTCCATTTTTCTTTGCTTTGATATGCATTTTTAATATATAGCCCTGGGCTATATCTCATTTGGTGAAAGTTGTTTTTTCTGGAGATGATGAGGCTCTTCACTGTGAAGGAGGCGGCCCGTTGAGCTTGTTTTTATGCTTGTATGTGTCTCCGTCTTTTTCTACCTCTTTTCTTTCCCTCCTCTCCCTCTTCGTACCTGACAGTGGAGCATAATAGGTACAGTTTTATTTACACTTGAATGCAGCATTGTCTTTGAGATGATTGGATTATGGTATAGTGAGAGCGGGATGAGGCCTTGCTTACACTGTTGATTTCCCTGATTCGCTTGCGGTGACTATCTCAACCATGTAGGCCACCCAAGGCTTCCTTACTCATCGCCCCTCCTCAGATCAACCCCATCCCATTTAAAAGAAAGAAAAAAAGACGTTGTAATACACATGAAGGGTGATAGGGAGGGAAAAAACACAGAGCAGTGTAAAAGGTTGATATAGCGTGTGTGCTTGTCAATGGTTTGCTCTCGTCTTTTAATTAATGAATAATACAATTTTGGTCTCTTCTGTGCTACATCCAATTAGGGAGGCAAATAGAATTAACAATGTCTGAATATTATCTGTTCTAATGAATTAGCCTTTGTGTCATCTGTGCTATTGTGCCGCTTCTTCAGTTGGTTACATATTAGCATAAGGCTTTTCATTTCCTCTATGTATATGCATTAAGAGAATAACTCTTTTGCATTTCTGCATACTTGCAGACTTATATAGACACACTGCTTTGTTTTGGTGAGCTTTCCTCAGGGAGTGATAGTCGTTCCCATAGAGGTTATGTTGAAGCTTATCTTGACTCTGCATGGCTGGAAAGGGAAAAGGGAGAAGAAAAAGCCTGTCTGTTTACATTTGATTCTCTGGTGCAGACTTTGGGCGCAATAGACCATTGGTCAGATATGGTGGTGTCACAGGTTCAGTCAAGTAATGCAGTAGTTCATCTTGTGCCCATGAAGTGATTTACTGTGTGTATCAGTGGTGATGGGTGCTCAGTAATGTCCTGTTTCTGTATGTCACTATGCGTGGTGCAGAGCAGCCCTCCGCCTCCGCTCGCTGCCTGTGGACAGCGAGCCCTCGGGCCGAGCCAGCCTGCTGAACCGTGGAATTTCTCCGTTTTGGAGGTGCTCTAATTCAACTAGCTTTGTTCTCCTCGGGGACCGACCGCGTTTGGATCCCCCCCACCCCTCTCGTGAAAACAGTGCATCGTTGACTTGGACTGCTCTGTCTGTTCTACACAATTGTTTTGTGATGGTGGGATGTCTGGCCTTACATTTCCTATTTGATTATTGTTCAGAGGAAGGGCCCTGTTGGCAAGCATATCTAATCATCGCTACGGTGGCTGGAGAGAGGCTAGGCTCACTTGCTGCATATCCCACACTCCCCTTCCTTTAACTGCATGTAAAAACGCTCCTGTAAATGACCGCAATGAAAAACAGTTTGTAAGAGCAGTCATTTTAGGATCATGAGATACATGTATGTTGACTTGTACTTAAATACAAAACATAGTTCTTGATAGCACAGGCATATATTTACATACTCATGTACAAGCCCGTATTTTAGAGTTACTTGTTACAGACTAACTGGAAGTAGAATTATCTATAATGACTTGTCTGTTTTATTCGATATTTTGGAATAGCACTGTCATTTTCATGTGTGCCAAAACCATGAGTCACAATAGCAATCACATTTTTAAAAAATTAAATCTCTTCTCTCAGAGGACATATTTGTGCATGTAATGTACCACTCACTACAGTTAAAAAAGGTTGGTTTTGCCTCAGAGAGAATTTTGAAGCATAAATACAATCAGTCAATCCCTTGTGTCTGTTAAAACATGCTGTGATGAATTATTAGCTGCTAAATTAAGGTCTCTTTATAGTCTAGATAATTGAGGGTGTTGTAAATGCTCAGCTGTTCAATAGAGGTGCATCTAAACTTTTCTAAATGGGCTGTATATAATTATGTGCTCAACCCAACAAAAAATATGTGAGGAGTTTTTCTCTGTTTATGCCATGTGGCAAGATGTGTCTTGAAGTGTCAGCTTGCTTCATGATTTATGGGTCCTGTGTCTTTCTGGTGTGTCAGCGATTCTGTACATGTTCAGCACAGGATCCCTGTAGCTTCTCTTCGCTGTATGTCCAACACACACACACACACACACACACACACACACACACACACACACACACACACACACACACACACACACACACACACACACACACACACACACACACACACACACACACACACACACGTCTAGTCTCTCTCAGCCTATACCTTATTCTGCTACTACAACAACAGATTTCTTCCCTTCCCTCCAGCTTCCAGGGGAATTTGAGGGAAATTCAATGATGCCACTAAATCAATTTTATTTGAAATTCCTAGGGATGTAGGCAGAGTGCAGTGAGGGAAGTGAGATTGCACCAGGCAGGTGTTTGTAAATGAGAAACAGGGGACAGGAGCGGAGGAGACGGCAGCATTCTCCTGCTCTCCTGTGGCCTGGCTGTACTACAAGCCGTCCTCCCCATATTGTCTCCTGCTTTTATATTAATTACAACTTGTATTATCAGTCACCAGTTGCTAACCCCAGCAAATAGAAAAGGCTGCCCCTAGAGACCATGCTTCTTTTGTATCTTATTCTTCATCTAGTCCTATTGTGTTTGTGTGTGTGTGTGTTCCCGCCTGCACATGTATGTGTGTTTGCTTGCTGGCATTCTCCTCCTCCTCCTCCTCCTTCTGGTAACACTGCTCTTTAACACAATTAGTGAAGAGCATGGAGTGAACCATGTTTGACTCCTAATTATGCCCAGCTTTAGGGAATAGTCACATGGGCTGTAGGCCTTTTTTTTCCTCTATTGCTTCTCCTTCCTTGATTTTTTTTTCTCGAGGACTTCTTGTGTAGGTTGAAGGAGACTGTTTGGGTGACATGATTTTTTTTTACAATTTGTTTGAACTTTATCAGACCCACAGGGGTTGTAACAAAATGGTTTTTGTGTGTTTGTGTTGCGCAGTATGGTGTCTGATGATGCACCCTCTATAGCTCAGAGAGACCCACTAAATTATTCATGGCGAGGCAAGGCTGTTGCTTTTGTCGCCTTGTTGAGCATGGAAAGTTAATGCTGTTGTTGTGCTATTTGTTGCCTTGTTTTGCAGACAGTGTTATGAATTACAGGTGACTTACAGGTATTAAAAAGGGGAGTGTGTGCTTCATCAGATACAATATATCCACTGTACACGCACTGGGGCTAGTAACTACTGTATTATATATTAATAAAGTGCTGCAGTCTGCTTTTTGCCCTATAGGAACCCAACTAACAAAGCTTTATCTATATCCCTGCATACAGTCCCATTAAACCCATGGGGTAGCAAATCACAGCAAAATATCATTCCCTTTAACACCATTAACAGAGGTGTCTTTGAATTTAATTTAGTACCAGCACCATTAAAAATGACACATTAGTCTCCAATGATAGCTAAATTAAGTCCTATCGATTCAGCTGTTGCATTAAAACCATGCTGTGGCCATAGCTGCCAAATGTTAGAGAGAGAGAAAGAGAGAGAACAAGAGAGCAAGAGTTTGTGCGAGCTGCGAGCATAGTTTTTCAGGTCTGTCTCTCGTCTCGTCGGCAGTGGGTGTCTCATTGTGAGGAAGTAGAACCCAGTCATTTTCTTCTCTTGGAACAACAACAGCCTGTTCGGCGTGCCATACACAGAGACCAGCTCTGCTAAAATACTGTACATTATGCACTCTGGGAGTTCTGGGATTTCAACTTCTCTTTCTTACTTCCCTCCATGTTCATATGAAAAAGACAGAATTAGATGGTTTGGAGAGGGCTGATGGGCTTTTCCCACATTAATGGCTTTACTCAGCCTGCTGAGAAAAGAACATTACAATAACAACAGGCCTTCCTTCTGTGAAGTATACCATTTGTTGATCAGTGTCCCAGAGAGTGAACACATCACAATCACCCATCCCTCTCAGGGCAGGGACACTTTTCCCTCCACTCATTCTGGAGGGCCAAAACCCACGCATGGGCTATTGTTCACTCTGTCTTCTTACCCCTCTTCTGAGTAATTCTCAGAGCTCTTTATCTGATTGCCATCCGGTGAACAGCTGACGCTGAGAGGGCCTTGAGTGGAGCGGAGGGTCTGAGGGGCCTTGTGTGTTTCTGTCTGCTGTTTTCAGCTCCGAGCTGTTTGAGAAAACAGCCCTCCTTCCCCAAAAAACTTAGCAGATAAAAGGGCCTCGCTCACAGGCATAGCAGCAGCCTCGCCTCCGCAGCAGAACAAGCAGCAGCACATCAGGACTGCACACCCATGGGAGCTCGGCAGCCGCTTGTCTTATAGCCTCTGTTTCCCTGCAAACTTCCACTAGTCTCCAGGCACTATCCTGTCTGTCCTCCTCCAGTACAGCTTACTCTGACTGGGGTACCAATGCAAGCAGGCAAGCTCCACTCTGGTGGCAGCCGAGGAAAAAAGAAGTTCATCAAGAACGCTGCTTCACTTAGACAAAATGGTAAAAACGGTCTCTTTCTTGGAATATTCTGTGGCATGTACATTTTCCTTCTGTTTTCATGTGTATGTAATGTATGTGTGTTTCTGTGTGTGTGTCTGAGGAAGAAAAAAAAAAACCCATAGCAGGAACTGAGAAGTGGGTTGAGGTTTGTGGGAAGCCTTGGTGCAGGCCTGTGTTTGTTTGGCTTGGGCTCTGCTCAAGGGGCTGCTTCTCTCGGGCCCCAAACAACGTTGGGCTTAGGTTCGCCAACATTTTGTCATCGTGCTCAGGTGACATGTTAAATTGGGAAAGACTAGCTAGAGGTTGTGTGAGCTATGAAGCAGTATCAACTCTGTGAGAGAGGCTGTTTAGAGTGCGTATTTGATTGAGCCTGTGTGTTTGCGGGCGTAAAGTGTAGTAAATGACGTGATCAGTCTGTCCCTCTATTGCCTGAATGGCAGAGGAAATTCCACCTCTAGTCTGCCTTCATGTGGCACTGATAAAGCCTTTCCTGTACAGTAGAAAATCCCGTTTCCCTGTGTGCACCAGCAGGGCAGTGTGAATGACCAGGAAAGAGTGGAGGAGAAGGAGCGAAAGAAGGGGTCGGAGAAGAGAAAGAACAATGAAGTCACCTTTAAAAATTAGTTTATGGGCATTTCTTTGAAGTTAGGCAGTGGAGATTTAACACTTTTTTTTTCAGCGTGTGTTTGTATATATAAAAGTGAGTGTGTGTGCATGTGTGTTTATACTTCTTGCTCTATTATGTCATTAGCATGTGTGTGTAAGTGTATTTCTGCAGGCCTCTGTGGGCGTGTGTGTATGTCAGTGTGGGCGTGTACACATTTTTGGCAGATTAGCAGGAGAATCACTGTCATATCTGATTTTCATTTCTGACAGTGGTAATGATTAATGGCGCCTGTGGTGTGTTTGGACTTTTTACCTCTATATTTCTCACTTGACACGGAAGTTTCAATTGGTTATGGTATAAACGAACTCCACTGGGCTCTGCCATATGTGTTTAGACAATTACTCACGAGTGCTCTTCTTGCAATGTTCAAATTCAAACGCCACATTAACAGCTTCGTTTTTTTTTTTCTTATGCATTTATGAAACTCTTTTATTAGAGTGATCTGACCTAATGCCAGCAGCTTAAGTGTATTTGTTTCTTTTTATTCATCTGTGATTATAGAGGCATCATTGATTGTCTGCTAGCTGTAGAAAATAGGCAGTGGGGCTCTTGGCCTTGCCAGGAGAATATAAGCAGGCCAAGGACCCTCACAATGCCTGTAGACTCTTACAGATGTCACTCTCACGTTTCCAGTATGGTCATATGGTCTTCCTCTCTTTCTGTGTCTCTCCCTCTCCACCTTCCCCTCCTCCCCTTTCTCCCCCTTCCTGCTCTCTCTGCTCCTGGTTTGCGGTTTGGACGGGGGAATGTGGATGGATGCACGGATGGATGAATGGATCCCACGCTCGCTTTCTCTCTTTTCAAATCTCAGAACCCAGCTTCCTGGAGAGACCATGATGACGCCACTTCCACACACTCAGCCGGCACACCGGGGCCCTCCAGCGGGGGACACGCTTCACAAAGCGGTGACAACAGCAGTGAACAAGGTGAGCCAGCACAGAAACGGACATGCATGTGTACACAGGTTCACACAGGCAAACGCATATTTAAATATATATACTGTTTATATACAAGCACGTACATGTGCACTCATGCACTCACACATAAACACACAGGCAAAGATCCATACAGGATATATTAATCATCATGCATGGGTAGAGTTGCCAGCACTTCACTTTAACCCTGTCTAATGGGAAATCTACAGTGAATAGATGGCACATCTCTTCATACACATACGTCCCAGTCTTTCCTTTTGCACACTGGATCATCCGGTTTTTTGACTGCCGTCCATGTAAACACATAGTCACACCTAAAAATGAACACGCTTATCCACTATTACACTCGGGCGCAGAGACAAGCAACAGCCACTGTAATACACCAACCTAGTAAAGGGCTTTCCAAAATGTTGCTATTTAGAGAGCTGAACAAAAGCTGGTGATTAATACTATATTTCTGCCAGTTCTTGCATGCATTTAAACCATATTAACTTTGCACGCACAACAGCCCCTAATTACGTCTCAGTGAGCCCTGTGTTATCCGGTACGCAACCTGCCAAACTGCAATAATGCATTTCAAAACAAACGTATTTGAATTTATTACAGATAGTGTGTGCAAGTCACAGCTATCTGCCTTGTATTTTTGTCACGGTCTGTATCAATTTTGACATGTAAATTATGAAAAGCATATGCGATTAGTTGAATTTACAGGTGAGGCCAAGCGTCAACACATTGCAAGGTTCAAATTGTTTATTAAATGCAACTGCTGCCTAAACTAAGAGAACAGATGATGAGCTCCTGGCCTTTCCTTTCTTGTCTCCCTGTTGTTTTGAATGCACCATGATCTCTTTTCACTGGCGGCAGAGAGTTTGTATGTGTGTGTGTGTGTGTGTGTGTGTGTGTGTGTGTGTGTGTGTGTGTGTGTGTGGGTCTCTTTCTGTATCAGTGTGTGCCCTCTGGCAGTGTCCAGGGTTTTGCATGCAATTTCATCACACCATCTACACACACAAACACACTAAAACACTTAGATACATACTTATACCAGCTGACTGAATGGAGCCGCTTGTTCAGTCTGTTCAAGGGGATCGCTTTGCCAATAGGTGATCAAATGTATCGATGGGATGTGTGCTTTGTGGTGGGGCTGTTTAAGTCATCTTCTCCTCTTCTGACAGAGGCAGCAGTTGCTGCTTTTGAAACATTACTGACCACAGTCTGAGGGCCGTAACAGACCTCTGTGGTTGGCTGTCTCAGGACTTGTTGGATCACAGGCTCCTGTCAGGCTTGTTGGAGAGGGAAAGACGATGATAGCTAGACCTTGGCTAGCAACAAGATGTGCCTGTCTGACAGTAGGGCTATAATGAAGGAATGGCTAAGAATAATGTGACATTTAATTGATCCTGATTGAGAGAATTCTCATTTTGCTTGCCCCTTCCAGGCTGCGTAGAGCACAGAAACAGCTACAGAACAGTCGCTTGCTCAAGGTAATGTTAGTGGGGCAGATGTTCACTGACACTATGCTTGCTCCAGTGCATTTTTGATAATCCTTTTTTGCATTTAGTGTGAACAAGCATATCATACTTTCTAAAAAAAATTTGAGAAACTGCAGTAAATTTGCAGTTAATGAGATGTTTGATTATCTGGTACAGAAGTAATAATTTTGATTAAAAACACTTAATGATGGCAGGTCAGAAGACAGAGATCAGTAGTGTTTTTGCACTCATCTTTGCAACTACAAGTAGCATGGGAGATGAAGACTGCAGGAACAAGAGAGAGGAGGGGGGATGAGAGAAAGAAATGCACTGCCTATTGATTACCTTACACACATAAGTACAAGTGACCTGTAATCCACAGAGCACTTATCGACTCCTCTCCCCACCATATCCAGTAACAGCAGATCAATACGGCCCAAAGACAGTTACGGTACAGCACCATGCACTGGGCCAAGATAGACCTGGTTTAGACCAGGGCCAGAGCCTGACTTACACTGAAAAGTGCTAAATACTAGATCCATCAGCTCAAAGCCTTTCATGCTTTAAAAAAGTGGCATAGAAAAAAGAAACAGATTTAAAAGAAATCATGAAGAGCCATCGAAGAACGCTGGTGAAAGAGTAGAAAAGGTGAAAAAGTATGGAGAGTGAGAAAAACGAGAAAAAGAAAAAACAAAAGAGAAAGAGAGAGGGCAGCTGATTTAATGGTCTAATGAGGCCGTCCTCCAGCCAGTTGTTTTGTGTGAGGCATGCTCTGACCTTTCGCTCCGCTCGGGAGCCCCGCCGCCTCATTTTTCACATTCTTGCAATTACGTTAACGCTTGAAGCGCTCGCTGACTCCCGACTTTGGCCCTTCCATTCTGACAGAGCCTTCCCTCCCCAACCTCACCACCTTTCTCTCCACTCCACTCCACGCATGAACTCGCCTCCTATCTCAATACATTTCCACATAAAATTTGTAGTCCACACTCTCAAGTCCACAGAGAAAATGTGAAATGTGTGCTTCACTTCGGTAATGGGGTCTTTAACAGCTTGGCCCCTGTTAAAAGGGGTGACGATGTGGATCAGTTGAGGAAGACAGAATAGATGGGAGAGAGTGAGAGAGAGGAGGAAAGAGAAAGAGTGCGTTAGACCCATGGTGCTTTTTGGTTTCAGCTGCCAAGAAAAACATCAATCATTTCTTCTGCCAGCTTCCATCTTGAAAGGTGCATTTTATGTGTACATGTGTCTTGAAAAACATTTACCCCCAAAATGGAACAATCAATATGTTGAATCTTCCAAACATTCTCCTAAATATGGTGAAACATTTCTGACAGTCTTAATATCTTAAAACTTATTACTTCTTTCTTACTTTCCCTTTCTCTTTGGCTGATGTTAGGCGATGTGCAGACGAATAAAGTTCAGTTTCACTCACATAGCATTTCTTAAAAAATTACTGTGTGTACTGTGTATACAGGTCTCAGGATGGTCGCTCTGAGCAGAATTCATTTCCACAGTCTTGTATCTTAGCATTGAACGTTATTCTGAACCAGTGCCAAAAAACAATTTAACAAGTGTGCAAATATGTATTGCCCCTCTTGTGGAATAATTTATTGTCAAGCAGTAAACCAAGGTGAAGCATGCTCATAGCTGTCAGTAAAGATTGCCAGTTAAGTGTTTCAGTACAGTGCTCAGATCTGCATCCTCTCCCCAACCCGTTCTTAACAGACATGTTTTTCCTTTTTCTTAGAATTTCCATCCGAAAATATGTATTATCATCCTCAGGGCAAATTCTGCACTCTCACTTACTGACTGTAAGAGAGTGACTCCCTATGTTCTAGCTAGATAAACAAATATGAGCAGTTAAGGGGAGATGGTTCAGAAGGTAACACATAATAACTTCATTGACTCTGCTTGCACATCATTTTGATTAACAGTCCTTTGGAGCTCTCCCAAGCTTATCTAGGAACATCAGAGACATCAGTTGCAGGGAGTTAAACTTGATGAATGTGCATGCCTTAAGACAGCACTTGTTTCCAAGCAGGTGTCCATAATATGTTAAACATCCAAAGTGTGATGGAGCAGTGTGATGAAATACTCTGCACATTTGCCCACACCAAACACAGTAGAGTCAAATGCACTCAGTCATGAACAGTAAATCCCCAACACTGATTCTGCACGGTAGGTAACAGTTTCCCCTCTTGCTGTATCTGTGTGTCTGTGTGTGTGTGTGTATATGCATGCCTCAGCTCCAGTCCACTCTTGTAATTATTAGCTATGCATGAAGACCAAATCCACGTTGACATCTTGAGTGGTGAGCAAAGGGGCTTTCTGTACAGTTCCCCGATTCTACTGTAGATGGTAAAGGCTCAACAGAAGAGAGGAGAAAGCATTTTGTACATTTTCTCAGCAATTGAACAATCCCCACGCTCTGTGGATAGACAGGCTCCCCAGAGAGACTGAGAGAGGCAGAGATGGAGAGAAGGGGAGCAAGAGAGGGAGAGATTGAGTGTTTGGCTCCAAGGGAGCATGCTGCGCTTGATGGTGTTGTGGTACATTTGGCCTTGGCTAGGGGCCCCACTCAGCAAGGTCTTTGTGGTTGAGATCACTAGAGGGGGGTCATTCCTAGTGGGGACACAACTCCCTGTGTCTGCTCAGAGAGTCCCGGCATGAACAAGGCCTGTTGAATTTTCCGGACCTTTGGCTTTGCTTTTTTATAGCAACACTTAGTGCTCAAGAAGACCCAGAAAATAAAGAAAGAGAGAGAAAGCAAGACCAAAAAAAAACAAAACAAAATTAACCACAACGGAAAGTACACCAGAATCTCTGCTAAACGCAAGATGGAAGTCTTGTTGCGTTTTAGTGGCCAATACTCCAGCTCTGGAGTGATCAGTGAGGTGTGTCTGTGTACATAAAATATACAGTGTGTGTGTGTGTGTGTGTCTGTGGGCATGCATGCGCATGTGTGTTAGCTGTTTCCCTCTAAGTGCCTGTTAGAGTTTAATTTAGTGTAGTAATTAAAGCTGAACACTGGCCTATAAACAACAGATAAACAATAAAGCAGACCCAAGCCCTGCTGTTTCATGGCTCTCACTCCAAGCTGTTGGAGCACTGATAATTTTTACACAGTGCCACTACCTCACCACAACACAATGCTGGAGCAACAAGGGTGTGTGTGAGTTGTAAATGTGTGCATGGGTATATTTTAGTGCATGATGGCAGAGACTGAACAAAAAGGCCAAAAAAACACATAAACACACAGGATATGTGCACTTCCCCTCTAAAAAGAAAGCACAACGAGTCACTATGAAGCAATCAGAAAGTGTAAGAGGAGTAGCCTGCCTCAGTAGTCACTTACAAAACCAGCTCAATACACATACACATTAAACCAAGTGTAGCCATGATGTGCATTCAACCAATAACTCGCAATATCTCACAGTCAGTGACAGAAGTGGAAGTGAACTGCACCTAAATGGAAAACAAGCTAAAGATATACCTGTTTAATGAGGATAATAATGCTACAGCATTTCTCAATAAGCTACTGTGTGCAATTTTAGCCTTGTCACTACATGTCAGCCCCATGTTAGTCAGGTATCTGTTGTCAAAACAGCACAGTATGTCTGTCTGATGGTTTGTTGGGAAGGGGCAGGGCTATTGTTGAAAGCTGAGAAGAGTTTCTGTGGAGGGGGAGAAAACACGGTACGGAGGGGATACTTTCATGATCCCATTAGCATAAGAGAGGCTAAATTATTCATGTGGAGTGCTTAATCTATGGGGAAAAGTATAGTTAATGCACATAGTTTTAAAATGGATCTCTCTCTGCCTCTGCTCTAACACCAGATTCTTGCTGGATTCAGCATACGCGGGCATTTACGGGAACGGCTGTCACTCTCCCTTGCATACACATAGACATAGTACGTGTGGGCATATGTGCACAGTTGCTTAAGCGCTGCGGCACCTCAAGCTTTTTCAAGGGGCTCTGCTCTCAGGCTCATTCCCTCTCTCCCTCTCTCCATAAGTCCATTTCTCATCCCTCTTTACCTCTCTTTCTCTCACCCCCTCCTTTTCTTACTGTCTCTCTCACACTCCTCTCCTCACTCACCCCTCTCTGTCTCGCTCTCAGTACCGCAGACTACCTGGCCCTCATCCAAAATGTGATTAAAGAGAATGATCAGCTCCCTCAGCTCCCTCCTTCCTTCCTCCCTTCCGCTCTCTCTCTCTCTCTCTTTTTTCTATCTTTCTGTCTTTCTCCTGACCCTGTCTTATGTTCCGAGAGTCTATAGATCATGAGAGAGAAAAAATACACGAAAACAGTGAAAGAGAGGGAACTGTTAAAAGGTTGAAGACTGCAAGTAGAATCAGCTTCACTTCCAGTAACACTGTACTCTACCCACAACATCACCACCAATCTATGCCCTTCCATCCACACTACAGCTAAAGCTTTCATCCCACTCTCCCTCTTATCATCCCTCTCTCTCTCTCCCTCTCTCCTCTTCGCTCTTTCTCTTCCTTCCCTCTGCCTCAGCTCTGGCTGGGGCCTGGTCCCTCTGGTCCATAATCATGAACAGGCCCCCAGTGCGACCCGGGCCCAACCCAGCCTGGCCTAGCTTGGCCAGGAACTGGGTCCTCCACAGCAGGAAAGGCGCATTAACTGGGTCAGCCTAATGTGCAAACTAATGTTTGGAGAACATAGGGAAAAAATTACCCAGATTATTCTGACAGCAGCTGAGGAGAATGTCTGTTTTGCGCCATTAAGGGAAAGCTTGGGGGAGATGTTTTTTTTCTTTCTTTCTTTTCTTCTCTTTCTGTCTTTCTCTGAGACTTAGATGAAGAACAGCTTATCTGGGGGTGAGTTGAGCATAATTAAAAAGCAGAGAGGAAACAGTGTTGCAGGGAAGTAATCATGATTGAACCACAGTAAAAGGAGGGGAGTGACTTTTTCTCTCGTACCTCAAGGCTTGGGCCAAAAACAAAGACTGCAGTGCTGTAGTATCAGTTCATTATACAGTGGGTTTACACACCCATGTTCCACTGCTGATTACTACAGTGCATGTGGTTGTAGTGATGATGAGGAGTGCGCAAGGGGTCTGATGTAATATGGCTAAAAGGGATTTGAGCACGTGCCCCAAAGGGCATTTCCACGTCCATTAATGCTGCTGCCTCTGTGTTTTCACAGGGATGACAGTGCTTCGGTTCTTTAAAGGGAGAGTGTTTTCCCAGGAAATTTTCTGTCTTGTTTCAGCAGGCTTGCCTGAAGGGGGTCAGCCAAGAAGTCACCCTTAAGAGGTGATAATCCAATTGCTCTAGTCCTCACCAGATTTGTTTTCCCCTTGTCTGGCAGTGTTCGTGTGTGTGTGTGTGTGTGTGTGTGTGTGTGTGTGTATGTGTATGTGTGTGTGTGTGTGTGTGTGTATGTGTTTGTGAGTGTGTGTGTGTGTGTGTGCGTGCCTGTGTGCCTGTGCGTGTGTGTGTGTGAGTGTGCCTGTGTGCCTGTGTGTGTGTGTGTGTGTGTGTGTGTGTGTGTGTGTGTGTGTGTGTGTGTGTGTGTGTGTGTGCCTGTGCCTGTGCTTGTGCCTTTGCCTGCGCGTGTGTTTACAGAGAGTGTAAGCATGCGTGTGTGAATGCAAAAGACAGAAAATGAGAGGCAGAGGCAGCAAGATGCCACCGGTTTCTTCTGTGTCCAACTCTGGGCCCCATTCTAGATCAGAGAGAGGTTACAGAGGCCAAGTCTGTCAAAGGCACACCTGCAGGGAAACTCCAAAAAGCCTGACTGCCAGCTTACACAGGCCCGTTTAAGGTGTGCTTATTTGGAGTTTAACCCTGACTTCAGATGTCCTTTCCCTCTCTCCCCCTTTGTGTTTGACCAATGGGCCTTGTGCTCTTTTACTTTCTTTCCTTTCTTCTGCCTCCCTTGGCTCTTTAATCTCTTCCACCACCCCCACCCTTCCTATTCTCCTCCCACTAATGTCCAAACCCCACATCTCAGCGAAGGTCTCTCGCAAAAGACAGCACACAGTTGAGTAGAGTGGCTTAGCAAGGGCGGCTATAGCTCGTTCACTTGCTGTGTGGTTTGCTCTTGTGTAAATGAGGGTTTACACACACATGAAGCATGTTTGGAACCGAGCAGAGCAGCTGTACCCTACAGGTAGTGCTTTAACCATGCTGCCACCGTCCAAGAGAGTGGGAGGATGATAAAGGAAGTGTGTTACAATTCGAGTTCTTCCTCTCTGCTGCTGATTTTCACGCGCACATCTTTCACGTTTATGCAAAGCTTTTGAGGGCATTATGCAAGATAAGCTCATTTTCTAGTCTGATTCCCACTCTAGTACATGCTTTAATGACTCTTAAAGCCAAGGGCTGCTTTTTTAGGCATAATAGCAGTCCCGTGATCTCTCAGTTTCCACGAAGCCAGAGTGCTTTTTCCACACCTGATCACTTTTGTTCACCCATTTTATGGCTATTGGGGAGCAGGCGGAGGTGAGCAATTTGACAGTGGTTAGTGCCATGAGCCCTAATGTTTATTGGAAGCAAGCGTCTAATAATTTTTGATTACCCCAGAGGAGGTATTAGCCATGTTAGTCAGCAAGGATAATTTCTTATTTACATGCCCCAAGCAGTGAACACTCTGAAGGAACACTGGGGCTAAATGCGCAACAAAACAAATCAAACATGCCAAACGAGATGCTCCATCCTTGCTGGCTGCAGGGCGGAAGCTGAGAAAACCTTCATTATGCATTTACCATAATTCATTTAGAGGGTTATCAATTTGCAGAATACAGAGAAGATGTTTGGAGGGGGAAGCAAGAACACCATATCAAACGAAGGAAGAGAAAAAGGAACAAGGGAAGGCAAGATGAAAAGGAGTAAGATATTCAAGGATAGCTCAGTGCCTTAAAATGTTGTTCCAATTACACACTTTTCCATGTTCTGAGGCAGAACTTGCATGTTAAATGCTGCAATCTTGTCTCTTTTACCAGTGTCACGCTCCGCCCCCTAAAAGAGCAGGAGCTGATTTCCCTTTAATGAAAGCCGTTTGGCTCAGGAATTCTCTTCTCTACCATTTTTGTTGAGATTGAGGCTACACAGAGATGTTCTACTTCAAATATTGTCTTTCTGTTCATCCAGGGTCGCTCTTTGTTTGGCTTCTGCCCTGCTTACTCAAGGGTTTCTTGTATCTGTCTCTCAGTGTGGATTTCAGGACAGTTACTACATGTTTTCATTTTTCTCTCCTGGCAACACATACAGAAAGAAGAAAAAGACCTTTAAAAGCATCTTTCCCTCTGCCACCAAGGCAAGGATGACTAAGGCCCCATTAGAACAATTGGAGGAAACTTAGGGAGACGGGGAGTGTTCAAAAGAATGAAAGCAGCCAGAAAACACCGCTATCTTGTGATAACCAGTGCTTTCTTTCATTATCTAAACACAAAAACCTCCACCTTGGAAAAATTGCACTCACTGTATAGCTTCATTCAAAAAATAAAACAGAGAGGAAGAAAAGGAGAAACAAAAAAAAAAGAAAAAAAACATTTAACATTTTCCAGAGTCAGGGGGAAAAGCTGCATTGTTTAGTACGAATGCTTACTCCCAGGGATGCAGTGTTTAGACAACTGAGTGTCTGCAGGAGACATCTGTGAAGCCCGACCTTGTGACCCCGGAAAGAATGCTCTTAAGGTGGGGGGAAAACTGCCTTTACCACTGCATCATGGCCTACAGGACAGCCCAACAGCAGCACAACAAACACAACTGCTACAGAATATAATAACACAACAGTCAATGAAAAAAAAAGAGAATGTTGTAAAACAAAACAAAAGAAGAAACAAATTGAAGAAGAAGAAGAATTAAAGAGAAGAAGATATTCTGCAAATGTAAAGACAGAAATCATTTAAAAGAGTGAAAACACATGAATAAAAAGCAATAGAAATAGAGAGAAAGAAACATGTGGGAGGCAGATAATACAGAAGTATGAAAAGATGATTGCTCTGAATTGTGCCTCACAGGCCTGGCTGTCTCTTACTCCTTTGGCCCCCCATGAGATCATTTTCATCCTTTATGAGTCAAAAGGAAGCCCGGTTGAAAATGAAAGGTTACACAAGCCAGAGCCCAAGACCTTAGAGTGAGAGAGGAGAAGAGCCCCACTGCAAGGGCCCTGCTGCTATTCAAAGCACCTGCCATTGTGTGGGCGCTCATCCAGGCCTATTGTTGTGCAGAAATTAGTCGTGCTCCCTTTGGCTCCCTTCGGCTCCAGAGGCATGCGGCAGACCCCCTTGTTGTTTTGGGTTTAGATACGTGGTTGGATATATGCGTGGCCCCGGCTACCATCACCACTGGCTGTGGCCCTTTGCCCTCTCTCCCACAGCACAGTATCGTTCAGCTTTTTCCTCATATACTCACAGTTGTTCACTTCTCAAGAACACTTTCAGGCCAACAGTCCTGTAGTTTTCTCCCTCTTTCTTTTGTACTCCTACTCTTGTTTCTCCTTTGGTGTATATGCTTATTGTTCTTTGGAGCACCCTCATTATACCCATGGTTATATTTTAAGGGCCTCTCTCTTTGATTTTGGTCTCGTGGGGAGTTGGTGTTGGGCTGGTGGGAGCTGTAGGGCTGGCCCAGCTCTCAGGGCTCCCCAGCCAGTGTCTCAGAGAGTGGGCTTGGGGGTATTGTTGGGCTGGGCCCTGCTGCAGAAGCACTGGTGCTACTGCTAGTATAGGGGGTGGATGGAGGGGGGAAAAATTGAAAAGTCAATAACGAAGGCCGTGCAGTAAAAAAAGAAAAAAGAAAGAAAAGAAAAGAGAGGGTGAAACAAAAGGAGATGGAGAGCTTCAAAAAGCTTAGTACACTGCTAATTAATAGCATCAGAGGAGGAGCTTTTTTTCTCCCTTTTGGAACTTTATTGCTGCATATTAACTTGCAAGGCGAGGCGATAAAGAGCTCACATTGAGAGTCAGGTCCATCACACCGCCAGACCAACCTGATGTAATCATGTTGTATGAGTACAGATCAGTAATGTCTTATTTAGAACATTAAAAACAAACAACTGTGTCAGAGTGGTGTTGATTCAATGATGTGGTCAGTTGAGGCTGTAGTTTGCATTGTTCTTGTTAATATTCTTAATATGATATAACCCACAAACAACTAAACTGGCAGTCAACTGAACTTTTTAAGGAATGTAGAATTTATTGTAAGGCCATTGTATCACATTTCAATACATGATACAAGTGTTCCTTTTTTGATAGCTCAGTGTAGAATTACATTGTTAACAGCATGTGTGTATATTCACATGCATTTCTTTCTCTGCATCTCAAATTTGAGATGTTAACTTGTGTGCTGTCACTCCCCTTTTTCATGCTACTAATCAAAAGGTAAGTTCCAGGGACGTGGCGAAATACGAACTTCGGTGGGTCAATGAGGCAGAGTGGCAGTAATTTGAACTGAAAGCTTTGCAATTTGTATTTTTTTCACATCAGTAATAGGCTTCTCTTTCACTGTTCCTGCCACAGCAATTTCCACTGCCAACAGCTGTCAAGCCCCTAAAATCAAAATTAGTGCCATGGAATTGGGCCTTAATGAAATGACCTGCTGGATTTACCTTAAGGAGCAAGGCGGGCGGTCAATACTAGCCTCGTCAAAACCCTCTCTCCTCATGCTGCAGTCCCATTAATGAAAGGAAATAGTCTCGAGTAAATGTATTAAGCACTGCTTCCACCCTTTAATTATATTTTTCCCTTATCCCTTAATTCATTCACTCTTTCATTAGTTCTTAATATTGAAAACGGCTTTTAACAGGCTCTTCTGTCTTCATGGGGTCACCAATTATTTATCACTATGTACAACAGGAATGTCAGAGGAGTCCGTTTGTATTTTGGAATTAAATATAGTGTCCCACCACAGCTAGGACTGTGGTTATATATTTCATTTTGTGTAAGGAGTATTTTGGAAATAAACATACGTTATTTCCGTAAAATCATACAGAATAATGGAGCATTACACCATGGAACTGTGGGCTCCACCCCACCTGCCTACCACTGCTTCCTATAGAAAGTGTTGAATGTGTGCCAAGGCCCAGTGGAGGACACTGGGCCCGGGTTATTGACTTGTAAAGGAGCTGGTAGGTGAGGGGTCTTGACAAGACATGAGCGGCTGACTCTCTTGTAAAGCTGTATCTGATTTCTCTGCTAGTTGGCTCCCCAGAGGGACCCGCTCTACACTCTGTTGATCAGACTCTCACTCACAGCCGTATGGAAAAACGTGGCAATAAAAAGAATGAAAGAGTAGTTTTGTGAAAGAGGACACTCTCGTTCTATATGCCATGATTCCCTGTTAGGGTGAGAATGAGAGCAAGGGAGGTGGGAGAAAAGCGCAAATGAATCAGCTGCTAGGTGAAAGACCTGTATCTATGAGTACATGTAGTATGCCAGAAAAATCCTTCTAACATTAATGTTTTGGTGAGCTGTGTAATTTGAACTTATCAATATGGACATCTGAATGTGTGTAGGTGTAATGGCATAAAAATAACGGAAGTGTATCAGCAAGTGGGCAGACAAAGCAAGTATCAACTAAGCAAGATCCTCACTCCTCACAGATCTTACTAATTTATGAGGGTAAACTGTGCTGACAGAGAGAGAGATGCAGGTGGAGGGAGGACGTTTTCATTGACTCTCCAGAGCAGGCCAAGCCAAAGCCCCGGAGGGATCTCTCTCAGTTTGAACTTTATCAGGGGCTACGCTTAATCAATACACTATCGGAAAAAGAATTAATTACTAAAGCAGAATAAAACAGCTGCATTTTAAACCAAGGATTCATCAATTCTGTAATCTCTTGGTTACAGCTCAGGTGTCAGGAGGATCATTTCAACTCCATGTAATGAGGAACTGTGGGAGTTTACCCCAACCCTCTGCTGTCCTCCTCCTCCACCTCTCAATTTCTGACCCCCCTTCCCAACCAACACCCAGCTCTTATCCTACACCCCCTCAAGATATTTTCCTTCCCTTATTTTTCTATTTCCTCCCATTGCCTACCTTCCCGACTGTTTGTCATCTACCTGCAATATTCTCATATTTTCTCTCTTTTTTTTCTTCTTTAAAACATTTTTTTTTTTGGTTTCTCCCTGCATAATCCTTAATAGACCAACTGTATTTGACCCTCTCAGCCCCCCATCCCGCCACATTCCCTTCCCACCAAATTCCTGTCTTTGCGGGGATGGGACGAAGGGGTATTAAAACTGAAATCTCTGGTGCGAAGGCTGACTAGAACGGGACATTCCCGCTGCTGCAGCCATCAAGCCGGACATTCCTCCGCTCAGGCTGGGACACCACCGGTGTTGCAAAAGAAGGGGGGCATAAGGGATTGGGGGAGGCTGGTTTAGGCAGTGAAGGACAACACACCCTTGTGAAATAGTAAAAACCAAGATATTTTTGATATATAAAATCAATGGAGTTTGTGAACAAATTTAGATTCTGGGGGAAAGACAAGCCACATGGATATTATCCCCTGTCCAAAAAAAAAGAAAACCCTTGGCTGCACTGTTACTATGACCACTGACATCCACCCCTCACAGCCCTTGACCCGAGCCCAAAGCCTGTAAACGGACTGTCCTTGACTTGCCATAATGGGGGATTTCAAGGCAGGTTGAGAAGGGGTTATGGGTGATGAATTGGGTTTTTAGTGAGCTCATTAGGAAGCCAAACAGAGTTTAGACTGGCGGAGCGGGGCAACAGCGCAGTAATCAGTTCTGCTCGCTTTGTTCCCTGCCTCCAGGACATTCATGTGAAAAAAAGAGAGCGAGGAGAAAAAAAAACTTCATGGCATTTGGTTGATGAGAGGGCTGCTGAGCAGAGGCTACAATCTGATGGTTGACTTGTTGATTTATAAACCTTTTAAATCCATTTACTCTACCAACCCCCCAGCTCTATGTAGAAACTCCAACTCTGCTTTCATGCCACTGTCCATCAGGTGTGGCAACAATATCTGTAATAGATCCAAGTCACAGAACGTTTGTGTGTTTGGTTTTAAATTGTAATTGAGGGTAAAGAATCACTGCTGATGTTATCATACATTAACTTAAACAGTATATGTTGTTCTGAATTACGAAACCACACTTTGTTCAAACTGGCAACCTGCTCTTTCTTGTGGTTTAGATAGAGGACTTTGATATACAATAGTTCCTACTGGGGATTATGAAGCTATTTCTTCACTAGCAGATGGATCCATATGATGCATCTGTGTGCTCTCCATCTCTTTGTTTTTGGTTGCTCTGTATCATCTCAGTATTTTTTTATTATCATTCTAAAGTGTATTCCAAAGTAGAGCAACTTAGTCATTTTTAGGAAGTAAAAAGTGTGGAAGCAGCTTGTTTTACTAGTGATCATGCTTGTTTCAATTCAACATAGCCCCACTTGCTTTTGGGAATTACCTATTCTTTAATATTTAATGCCACATCAAACCTTGGGTTTTAAGAATGCTTCACTGTGGGCACTCAGCCCTGTTTTTCTATCAAAACATTTATAAATTATAGAGCTATTATTGTCAATACATGCAATGTTATATGCCAACATAAAGAATTATTCCATTTTACTATTTTTGGTAATGAAAGAAAGAAGTTAGCAAGGTTTGGACAGGTCATCAGCCGGTTCGTAAATTTGTTTATTAAGAAACAAAGGATGAACTGATATTACCTGTGAGACCAATTAGTCCTGTTTGATTTGGAGAGTAAGAGAGGAGCAGTGGCAGTTTCTTCTGCTGTACTGGAGTGCAGGGGGAATGGGGTGGAGTTGTCAGGGAGGCAGAGAGTGTGAAATGTCTGGTGGAGACCCAAAGCCCTTCATTAGCCACTGATCCCTGTCTGCTGAGTGAGGGGCAGTCATGGGCATCACAGCTCCCTTTTAGTTCCCCAAAAAGAGTGGGGTGAGGGGGTGGAGGGTTGCTCCCCCATCCCCTGCAATTTAGCCCTTTGCCATTCATGCAAATTGGGTCCTGACATCTGCAACAGCCTGCCTCCTTTCTTTTATACATCTTTATTCCATCTCTTTTCTTTCAATCTTTTTTCCTCTACAAATAATGCCCCATTTAAACGACAGAATCTTGTCTCAGCTGACATACATTATTTTATGCATACTCCACATATGTGTAGAAGAAACACTTTTCTGTGTGTCAAAATACACAATTTATAGGTATAGAATTGCAAGAAAGTATTCGAAAAATCATCCCAGGAAGCATGAACAGTCGTCGTGTGGCCAATTTATGATGTAATAAGTTAACTGTTGTTTATTAGATCAGGCAAAATCCTTTGAAAATCTTGGTGCACCCAATTGAAAATGTTAGGTTCTTGGCAGATGATAATGTTATAAGAAGATCCAAAGAATTCTAGGCAGTGAAAGGAGTAACCAGACAGCCTGCCCCCCCTCATCAAGCTCCCTTCTGGACAAACCACTTGTCTTTGGCTCCAGGGGTGAAGCTGAAATGTGAGGGTGGCTTTGCTCCAGCCCATATTTTGGGTTAAAAGGTAAAATAGCCTAACTGGCTGTTAAAAACAAGTTTTACCTCCAACCCTCACCCCTCCCCTGTCTTTCTCTCTGCTCCCTCCACTTCAACCTCACCCTCTTTGGTAGGGATGTGCACAGTGGGGTCAACACTGGGCTTGTGAGAGGAGAGAGGCCTTGTATCGGTGTGGAGGCGATAGTTATCTCCAGCATTCCAGAGATGACAGAGAGATATCTGCCTGATGGCAGGGTTAGGAGGCTTAGAGAAGGGGCGGAGAAGGGAGGGAGGAGAGGAGGTACAGGAGTTGTTGAGCAACTACCCCCCACCTCCCTCCTTCCTTCCCTCCCTGCCTTTCTTACTGCCTGACTGCCTCGCTTCCCCACACATAGAAAAAACCCATCTAATTAGAAGCTCTTATTCCACTTCATTTAAGGGAACACTTAATGATGTGTTTTTGGGGGGAGACAACTACACATTACTTCTCATGCAAAAGGAACCACTCAGTCGTATAGCACCCAGGATGCAGATACAGCTGTGTTTGAAATGAGGGTTTGTTCCCATATCTCTGGGGTGTCATGGCTATTGGAGAAGAGAGGAAAAACTGGTAGTCTTCTCTCTTTCACCTTTAGCCAGTGTCATGGTGGTAAGAGGGGGCGGTAAAGAGGAGGCGGGTAGTGACATCGGAGTTTGGCAGGGAGACTTGCTGAAGGAGAGAGTTTGTTGTAATTGCTCTGACAGGTTTTAGGGCTGTTAATGACTCCGGCCTGAGCGCTACCAATTTGTCAGCATGCTTGCTGTTTACTAAGCTGTTGTTTTATGGTCCAGTGCAAGGGGCTGCTGCTTGTTTAAGCACAGATCAGGAAATAATCAGCGTAAAACACTGGCTGCAGTGGTGCAGCCACACTAAAACAGTTCCATTTAAACGCCCTCATCTACTGTATGGATCTAAATGAACGCAGTAAACCATATGGTGTGTGGTCATACAAAGACACACAAATACAATGATGGGTTACTTACTTTTGCTCTAGTGTGTGTTTTTTATTATTAAAGGGATTATGTTCTACTCATTAGCACTTGTCTGCAATGTATGTTACGTCAGTGCAAAGCATATTGCTAGCATGCGGTTATAGTCAGAAGACCTGTAATCCCCAGTCGGCACAGAGCAACAGAGGGCCCGCCATTCCCCTAGTGTGAATAGAGTCTCTACGTGTTTTTGTATGTGTGTGTGTGTGTGAGAGAGAGAGAGAGAGAGAGAGAGAGAGAGAGAGAGAGAGAGAGAGAGAGAGAGAGATTGTGTGTGCGTCAAGAGCATGTGGTCCCAGAGCCAGCAAAGACCCCTTCGTAAATCCAGAGTAAATAAAAGGGGTAACCAGACGGACAAAAGAGGAGCCCCCACTGCTTCTCTCATTCGCTGCCATTTGGGGGACTGAATGTGCTAAACGCTGCTTATGTTGGCTGAAAAGTTGAGGAGAAAAAGAGGGAAAAGGGAGGCTCTAAATCCCCCTCTTCTTTTCTCTTCATTCTCTACGGCCAAGCCTGCAGGGCTAGATGTGGTGTATTAGGAGGGTGCTGGAGGGAGGGTCGGAGGGCCTGGTCACTATGGTGTGCTAAGGTAAAGAAGGCCAAAGGAGCTCTTGCTGTAACAAAACTCTTAGCCTCTGTCCTCCACCTTCTTCTCTTTCCATCTAACTCTACTCATGAGTTTTTCTCTTCTCCTCATTTGGGTGAGCTTGGGTGAACATGCCTGACTAGTTTGGGCTGACAGGGGGCGTGGGGGGTGGTGGTGGTTGTGTGGGGGGGCTCTGTTGTAATTAGTCACTTTAACCACAGCTTCCATAAGCCACTGCCTCAACACTCTTGGTTCATTACCCTGAAACAAACGCTGGGGCCTCCCAGTGCAAAATCATTGCACAGCCTTTAGAATAATACACACACAACATCTAAAGCTTGTACAGAAGCTCTTCAGTAGGTATATAAATAGTATAGGGACCTATAAATCTGGCGTGTTATGTGATAACTAACCATGACTGGGTCTGAATGTGTTTTCCAACTATTGAGAAGTCATTATGCATTCATGCATGGGTATATCACAATGGTAGCACCCCAGAAGGAGGACATTCTTGGTGTAGTGAAAGAGTCGCGATATGTGTTACTTACAGTCAGATACATAATGCTTCTAGGGCTGACTAGACCTTAGTGGTTCCCTAGGGGGACAGGGTGCCTCCTAGACATGAGGCATGATCTCTGGAGTCATTAGAACTCCCTTGAATCCCACTTAATCTCAGCAGAGACTGTAGGACACTTTGTGCTAAACCAATTCTTTGTGCAAGAAATCCTGAAGCGACCCTGAATGTGCCAACATTAGATAAGCAGAGTTGCAGTGTGTTTACAGTCCTTTCCCAACCCGTTAATGAGCTCAGCCCTGAGACCAATTTACTCACGGGGAGATATATCTGAATGCATTTTTAATAACCACCAACTGGTGATGAGAGAGGGAATGTATGTGAGCTTAATGTGCTCTTGGACTTGCTTGTTTGTTTGCTTGTTCATTCCATCTCTCACCCTTATTGCGTTTGGTCATTGTCTTCCATCTTGCCTGATTACACCTCCTCAGTTTCTGCATACAGAAGTATGCACAGAACTTTCATTGCAAGCACTTTAAGTCAAAATATTGATAGTATTCAAGGGAGATGGAGAGAGAAGGAAAGAGTGAGGAAAGACAGAAAGAGAGTGGGGAGAGTAAGGGGGGCGGGGGGGCTGTCTTTTTTCTGTCTCCAAGGGCGCTGCTTTTCCAAAAGTGCCTGGGGCTACACTCCAGCACCTCGGCTCCCCTAGGCCTTTCGGCTGCCTCCTAATAGCCAACCCCCATCTGTGTCACATGGCCAGATGATGGGACGCTTCCCCATGCTCTGCCCTGTGCTTTTTTTCCTTTCCCCATTTTTTTTAGAGTGCACATCCACACAGGTTAGAATGGCAGAGTTGCCAGGGAACAGTCAGAAGCCATTAGCGTTTGGGACAATTTGCCCTGCAGCGTTCCTTCTCTTGCTCATAAGAAAGGAGTGGGGGTGGATGCAAAGCACCAGCTCTCCTTTAGATGTAATGAGGTTGTGCAAGTTGGGCCTTCTTTATTCTTTTTCAACTCCTCCTCTTGCTTCATCTTCCTCTAATTTCTTTCTTTGTTATTTCTTTGTTATATACTGTGTGCATATGTCTATGTAGTATATGTAAAGACAATAACAACTATTAGTGTACACAAAATTCATGCTTGAATGCCACAAGCCTTGTCTATGTACACATGACAGTATCCATGTACATGTGAGAGAAAGATAGAGGGACAGAGGAGCTGAGAGCCTTGGAGTCTGGTTTCACCCTTGCGGGCTAGGGCAGGAGGCAGCAAGCATGCTGGGTAATGAAGTGACAGGTCAGTCTGTAAATACGCACGGGTCGCTCTGGCCCTGGCCAGGGGGGAGGCTATCGCATTGCAGTGAAAATGGAAACGTCAATAAAATTAATCTGCCAGCCTTTTGGCCACTGTGTGGTTCCATTGGATGAGCCTGACTGCTCACAGCAGGAGAGGGATTTGGAGACTTGCTCGAAAATCAACACAAAACCTAGCGGCACACAAACAAACAAGCTGTGCATCAACATTATTCAGCAAAGCTCAAAAGCAGAAAAACAAGAGGAGGGTGGTTAAAATTCACAGCTCACTAGTTTTGTTGTTATTGAAGTTAGGAAGCAAACTGGGGGAGTTAGACTTGACTTCCGTCTGGGTCACATTTCTCAGGAAGCCCCTCGCAGCCAGGGTAGGGCTATGGCCAGACCAAAGTTTATTGTTTTAGGCTTTCCTGAACAAGGATTCGTACTTAGCCTGGGATTTATGGCATTTGCCACTAATGAATGCCTATTCTACAATTACAACACCCCTAGTCTGTGTCCCCATTCCCATATGTCCTTCAGAGGGGCTGTTGCTTCTTTAACTTCACACAGGGAGCGTAAAGTCGGCACTTCTCTGTTTTCCCCTTTCGTGTGGCTCTGCACTAATGATGTGGAAGGAAAACACTGTGCACAGACAGAAAAGATAGACAGAGAGAAGAAAAAGAGAGGGAAAACAAGGGAGAGAAAAAAGAAAAAGAAAATGAGGAAAGTAGTTAGAAGTGAGGGCCCCTGCTGTCCTTGTATTCTTCATTTATTTTGCATTTGATTACGCTACCAGTCGGATCCTTTTTCTTTCCCCCTTTTTAATGTTATTAGTTCAAATATTTATGCGAGATTAGGGCTTGTATAGGTGGTTGTGATTGATGCCTCCCCAAAAACAGGAGGACATGTGAGTCTGGATTTTGAGAATGTCAGGGTCCTTCTCTGCCTTAGTGGAGGAGTTTTTCAGATACATAATTTAGATGCCCTCAAGGAAGGCTTTCAAGGCATTTGTGCCTGGGGGCAAGAAAAAAATAACTATGACTGTTAAAAGTAAATCATTTTTGCTAATGCACAATTAATGCCAGGAAGGAGGAACAAGAAAAGGGCAAGGGACAAAGCTGGAAACTTCAATTTAAAGGAGAAATCGTGCCTGGGTATGTGCATGTTTTCCCCTTGAAATCAAACACTGACGGACATTAATTCAGGCGAAGCTGCCACTGGCCTGTCATGCTAATCTTGTGGCAGAATGGGGAGGTGCTGCTGTGAGGGAAGGGAGTGTGAGAGGAGGACTAGGAGAGTCAGGGGTTGGGTTGGGGGAGGCATATGAGTCCATTATGTGCATCGAAGTGCAACAATGAACCACCCCAAATCACATCCTTACTTCAATACGCATGCTTCTCAACTAGATGCCCTGAATTATCATGAGAGTTTTGTGTGTATGTGAGTGAGTGAGTGAGTTAGTTTGTGTGTGTGTGTGTGTGTGTGTGTGTGTGTGTGTGTGTGTGTGTGTGTGTGTGTGTGTGTGTGTGTGTGTGTGTACTGTACAAGTCTGCATAACTCGTTCTTGTCCCCTTTGGCTCTCTTCAAAAGATGAAAAAAATGCTCTACATATGTCAAGCATGCAAATCTAATTGAGTTAATGACATGAGTCCAAGACTCTACTGTACTTGAAGACTCCTTGTACTTCATTGTCATCTTGCTTCATTTTTTCTCTCCTTCTCTTCCTACTGTAGAACTGGAATGAGGAACCTTGTGTTTCAGTGTCCAACCATAACATTAGAGTCATTAACCCCCATTCCCCTCTCCTGTGCTCTGGGGTATTGAACAACTCTGCTAGGCCTCTGTGTAAACCCCTCACTCTCTGTACAGGCCTTCGTCTAAGACCGTCTAAATCCCCTTACCTCCATATCTTCACTACACAACACAGACTTTGCTCTGGCAGTTTATTAGGCCTCAGTGCAGTGCTTTTGAATTCTGTCTTAGGTATCTGTAGTATTTGTCAGATTATCCATCTTTCATAAGCCTTAAACTCAGCTTTGACAGTCTATACAGTCTGTTTGTGCTTTGAGTAGGATTTTTTTTATATTGTACTCTGAGTCAGTGGTGTGGTCTGGGATGTTATTTAACCCTGGCTTTGGTTTCTGTCCAGGAGATGGCTTAGACAACAGCGTTGCATCGCCTGGCACAGGGGATGATGATGATCCAGACAAGGATAAGAAGAGGCAGAAAAAGCGTGGCATTTTCCCCAAGGTGGCCACTAACATCATGAGGGCATGGCTGTTCCAGCATCTCACGGTAAGCACAGCCGTAACGTTTTGGAAATACGCATGAATGATATGAATGTTTGAAAACAACACGGGTGGAAACACACACACACACACACACACACACACAAACACACACACACCTGTCACATAGTCGTCACTGAGGGAGATGAGTAACGGCAGCGCTGTGATGCTCACCTGTCAGCCACCTGTCAGAGGGACAGAGTGACCAGGTCAATCTAATCAGTTTGGACTGTTTACCCTGCTCAGCACACTCTGAGTAATAGAGAGATGGCCAAACAATCTATGACATTTACTCCAATATGAGATGCGCTGTTTGTTTGGCCTGGAGAAGAATGTTTTTCTGGGGCTGAATAAGAGGAGTGCTAGTTACTGGAGAATGATTGTGTGTGTAAAGGTGTAAAGTTTTGGACAGTGTGCACCGATTTTTGAAACCACATTTTCAAATTTGTGATATTTAGACATGTTTGAGATGGTGAATGATAATATCTTATTATTTCATTCACAAGATGCCACATGGTTTTGAGTAAATATTCAAATGCCACAGTAATTCAAAATAATGGAACATTATTCATTAGTCAGCTGTTTTCTTATGTGTCAGTCTTTCTGTCTGTCTATTTGTGTTTATCAAGTATAAAGTGATCGACCACATGTCCCCCCCACCCTCGCTAATGTCAGGACATTATCAGAACATCAGGCTGTATTGATTTTGCTACACAGGTCAGATTTCAGGAGGAGGTGGCCACACCAGGACACATAAGCTGCTCTCTGAGCACGTGACTCCCAGAGATGGAGAGACAATGTAGCGGGAACAGAGTAGTAAAAGAAGAAAGAGAGAAAGTAGAGGAGACTAAGTTTAGAGCTTCAGTCTAATGGATCATCCACACATTTAAGAGGGTCGGATGCCCCCTGTGCACCCTGCACCCCGAGCCCCCCGGCCCACCCTCCCCCACCAATGCCCACTCCCTACCCAAAGCCCTCAGACCCTGATTACCTAACCAAAAGCCCAAGTAATGAGTGGCCAGCAAATACGGACTAATTGAAAGGGCTGTAAATCCATTACATATTGGTCAGGGATAATCAGGAGTGCTTTAATCACTTTTATCTATTCAGGAGCAGTGAAGCTGCAACAGCAAAGCCCTGAGCCTCACAGGCCTTAGCGGCTCCACCACGCCAGTCTGCATGCTTATTATTCTCATCATTATCAAAATGACTTCACAGCTGTTCACAGCTCCATCGCTCCCTGACTGGAGACCTCTCACCAAACAGCAGACTATGCTTCACTCAGAGATTGAGGACAGAAGGAAGGCCAAACTTCTTTTTTTTTAAAGATATTTTTTCTTCTTGTTTGTGTATAAAGGGGACAAACAAGAAACTCTAAATATTTTATTGAAGTGTAATTTATTGTATGTTCATATATGCATGCACAAAACACATAAACACACCTCGTGAGTTTAGATTTGATTTGGCATCTTTCCTGGTGAAAGCCTCACACAGCTTCAACATTCCCTTCCTGCAAAAGATGCAGATAGAAGGACAGAATGATGTATACCGAGCTTTTGGAAGAGTATCTGACAATTTTCTTTAGAATTGTTTTAAAATTCAATTGAAAGAGTGGAAAGGAGAGGAGGGGGGAAAGCCCGATGTTAGTCACAGGCACAGTTTTCAGAGAGCTGGTTAATTCAGACAGAGCAGAGCTTTCAATGCCCTCTTTTTCTCTGTCCCGCTCTCCTTTATCACATCCCCTGCTTGTAGATGTTCTCTCCAATCTTTATTTGTTTCTTTTGTGTAAAGCCCTGGCCAGTCTTGTACAAATAATAATCCCTCCCTTTTAACCTGCCTTCATTTCTCTACTGAGGAAGAGGACTAATTGAATTATCCCCCTTCTCTTCTCACCATCCAATTCTCCCACCCATAAACTCTCTCTCTCTCTCTCTCTCTCTCTCTCTCTCTCTCTCTCTCTCTCTCTCTCTCTCTCTCTCTCTCTCTCTCTCTCTCTCTCTCTCTCTCTCTCCCTCTTTCTCTCATACACACATGTACACACACACACACACACACACACACACACACACACACACACACACACACACACACACACAAACACACAAACACACACACAGCCATTAGCCTTTCTCCTTCCTTTTGATTTGTTAAGCAAATGTATTTGTCATTGCTGGATGCGTTTGTGCAAGGGTGAATTCTTGGGGACTTTGGCCCCTGAATGGCCTATAGCAGCATTCTGTCATTCACGCATTCATTAACTGAGGGGTGAGGAGTGAAAGGAGCGGCCTTGTATTTTCTCAAACCGCAGGGCCAGCATGAATCTCCTCTTCCATGAGCCACAGGGGTCTCTCTACATATGTTCTCAACATCCAGCCATTGTCACATCTTCTGAAAAGCTCAAAAGGACAGGACCCCCTTCACACACAGAAAAACAACACAGGCCAATAGTAACAACTGTTGGCTTTTGGATTCAAAATTGCCCTCTCCCCTCCCACTCTCCCTCGCTTTACTCTGACCTCACACTCTCTTGGGAGAAATCATAA
Organism: Scomber scombrus; assembly: GCF_963691925.1. Lineage (NCBI taxonomy): Eukaryota > Metazoa > Chordata > Actinopteri > Scombriformes > Scombridae > Scomber > Scomber scombrus. The sequence continues at coordinate 11,187,895 of NC_084988.1, read as the reverse complement.
GATTGTTTTCTTCATGACATTGACATATAGAAAGTAGTCTCATATTTACCATCGATCCTACCATGCCAAAGTATGAAACTGCAGCCAATATTCCAGCTGAGGGGAAAATTAGATTTCACAAAATATGCAAAGATTCCACAGATACTCTGTGAAGAAGCTGTGATAACTCTGACCTCTTATGTTGAGCCCATATGCACATGCAGTAGAGAGCACGTGTGCTGGCAACCTTAAATGCTCCATATTTAATTGGCAAACGGCTGGACAGATCAGCTGGTGTTAGCTGGCAGAAGAGGGTCAGACCGTCTCTCCACTCCCTCCTTCTATCCTCCCTCCCACTCTTTCTCTCTCTAATACCCCCCCTCCTCCCTCCCCATGAGTTTCTGGATGTCTTCCAGCCACATTAGGGGAAGGGAAATCCCAGACTGTTGGTGTAAGCTTTTCAATACTACAGGGAGATTATGTTATCAGAAAGGTAAACTTCACTGTTAGGGGTAAAATGTTCTACTGCACTTCAAAAGCCTGGACTACAGAATTCAGGAGAGTAAGAGAGAGTTATGTAAAAGGTTAGGTATATACAGGGAATGTAAGATAGAAGAGGAGAAATGATGAGAGGGGGGGCAGACAGAGACGTAAAGAGGCATTAATGGAAGTTTTTTCTTATTGTTGCAAAAGGTGATGCCCTTTTGTTTGGCAAAAGAAAACTCTAAAATCTACAATTAGCCCCTCTGCGCCCCTGGCCTTCCTTCCCTCTCACTCTCTGTTAGCCCCCTGCTAGCCCTTACTCACCCCTGTAAAGACAAGGGTCGGCCTTGCAATGAAAACAGGAAGCACTCAGATACAAAGATACCACTCTAGGCCCTGGCCTTGTCTTTTGACTAGTGTAAACCCTCAAACACCTATGAAAATAAATAGGGGACCTCAGGAGAAAACCAGGCCAGTTGATAGTACGTGCACGTGGGCATGTGTGAGCTAGGAGGAGGGAGGGAATAAGTGAGAGAGGGACATTGGTCAGTCAGATGAGTAGGTAGCCCTCTCAAGCATCAAGCGTCTCAGGTTTTGTGCTAGGCCACCCTTTGGCCTGGGTGTTTGGGGAAATGCTGTTAAGCTGCTAAGCCAGGTGTATTGGTCCCCTGGGCTCCCTGAAAGGGAAATGATACATCCCTTGGTCATTTGGAAAGTCCTTGGAACTGTGAGCATTTGAACAGTGTGTCCAGATTTGAAATACTTTTGTATGGTATTTGAATATTGTATTGTTACTAGTACAGCATATAATCTGTTTTTTATCTACCTAGTGTTAAACCAGTGTCTATCGACTCATTAACTGTTCTGAGACTAAATTTATAAAATTAGAAGTGTTTTCTTGTATACTGGGAAGAACACTTAAAGCAGAGCTCAAAAAGATGCCAACGGGGCCACTTTAACCAAAGTGAGGACACGTCACACTTTGAGGAGATGAGTGCATTGTGCTGCAAACATCATTAGATACACTAGTGACAGTGGCTACCCACCACCCCCCACCCCCGCTTCACTCCCAATCCCAGCCCAACATAGCATTAGTCTCCATGACAACAGGGTGTCATCGTCAGGTCGAGCCCTCCTATGGGAGCTGCTCTCTCGACCGCCCTTTATAGACGCACATAAAAGAGCCAGCTAGGGTCATTCACAAGACATGGGCACAGGCAAGGCCAAACCCTGGCAACGGATGTTTGTCCCATACGATAAACAAGTGTACAAGTCCATCCCTCGAAAAGAGAGGGCATGTTGTTTGAGTAGACTAAACAGTCAGCCCTGTTGTATTCCCCAGTTTTGTTTAAGCTCCTCTAGTCCTTCTAATCCGTGTGTGTTGTTCCAGTACAAGCAGCATTTAACTGGTGGAGACACACATCTGCAAACAGTTTGAAATACCCAAGCCCTTCCTCCTTTTACATTCAACTGCTAAAAGCTGTCCATTCCATATTTCCTGCTGCCTACTTTATCTTTCCAACATACTGTACACAGCACAATACGTTTTTATTTGGTTCAAACTTCACTAATTACATAATTAATTTGTTTGGATTTTAGTTGCACTTGTGTAACCAAAAAAACAAATAAAAACAAAACAACTTTTTAAAGCCAGAAATGTTTATAAAGTAATAACTTTTGGCTGCTTTTCAGTAATGCATTTGGAAATCTGTTTACTTTTCACCTCTGTAGGTTGTTGTGTGAGTTTGGATGTAGAGAGGCTGCAGACAAAGGAGAAGTAGGGAGTAGGTTTAGGGGTGAGGAGGGGGTAAAGAGGGGGCTCCTAAGGGTCACAGAGGTGGAAGCCTGGAGAAGGCCCACACACTAATCTGTCATGTGCTTGTTTGCCTCAGAGCCCAAAAGTCAGCTCTCCAGTCACCCATAGCAACCCAGGCGACAGTTTGGTTCACTGCCGCCGCCCAAATGAGTGACTATTGGTGGGAGATGCAGGAAAATGAGTCATCACATTGCTTTTGTGTGTGTGTTTACAAAACAGACATTAGTGACAACATGACAGGAGAGTTTGGTGATGTTTAGCACAGGAGTCATTGAAAGTCTTTGATAATGACTGGGGGGGGGGGGGGGGGTTGAGGTTTGATGCCTAGCTATTGTCTAGTCACTGTGTTCTAATGTTGGCTGCTCAGCGACCCTGGAAAACAGAGACATAAGCCACCTCAGTCTGCCATCTGTTCTACCCCAGCTTGGTTATCACAGAGGGGCAACCACACCATGGACAGACCTTGCGGAGAATGACACTGACACACAGACACTCAAGAAATTCACACATTTCACACGAGAATCTCACCTTCCTTGTCAGAGCTCATTAAAAAATGTACCATTACATGTCTAACAAGATGCTTTTAATAGAAGGAGAGGGCAGAAACCAGGATGAAAGTTTAGAAGGGGGATCCAGTGACTTCCCATTTTCACAGGCTGTATAATTATATAACAGGCCACATTAAGTTTACTATCTTATTGCAGAGAGGCTTTGCAACAATTTGCAAGTTTAGTGTGTCACAGCTCTGTGACTGACAAAAGCCTTGTTTACAGGGTGCTTTGCATAGTTGGTTGGCATTTGAATATAATAAGCTTGAATTTGTTTCATGCTCCGACATCAGACCTTTACACTTTGCCCCCTAATCCAGATCTGTCGTAGTTCCACTTCAAAGCCAACTAAGTCCACGTGGAATCCACTGACATATAGAGCATGACATATTAACCTTACATACACTATGGGGTGCTTGTGAAAATAGCTTTTCATTCCCATAAGATTGCTTATCTTCAAGATGAGCACCATGTTCTTGTAGATGTGGAAATGCATGTGGTACCAGCACCACTCCTAACCCCTCTACCTCACATTTCCTCTGTTTTCTCTCTTCCCTGTTAATTTTCATTCTTTCTGTTTGCATCTTAATGCAGGTTGTTTAATGAAGTAGCAGAAATGAATGCTTTCGCGAAAGGACTGTTTACGACACACTCCCAGTGCATGAAAGTGATTAAGCTCCAGCGTTTGCAAAAAAGAAATAAAAGATATATGATATATCCTCTAGTGAGACTACAATAAAGGAGAAAACTGAGGAGGGCGGTGTTCCCTGAACTGTGGTGCAATATGCATTTCTTTAAATTAGGTTTTACAGCCGGGGTGTCCTCACGGAATACCAGGAGCACAGCGTGAGTTTGACCGGCCCCTGCAGAGGTGACTGCACATGCCCTGACCGCAGCAGAATACAAACAGAGCTAGGTCTGTGGAGGGCAGTCAGATTTATAAACTCACAGCTCTGAACAGTGAGAGACTCCTCCAAGAACACACATGCACACAGCTGAAGAGAGTTCTTTAAGGCCCTACGCTCCACTGAGAATAGGGCCCAGCCAGGGAACATTTCCCTGCCTTTAGCACAGCGGTGCAATCCACTGCTGCTATAGTCATAACACTGATCCATTGGCTAAGACCTGACTCTATGGGAAATAGGAATCAAATGACGTCATCTACACTAACGGACCCTGCGAGGCAGTCTGTGATAGCATATATGCCCCTGGTGGAAAGCCAGGGTTATTAAGATGGTGGTAACTGATTCTGTGCCGTTTTCCCTTTTCTACACTTTTGGGGTTATCTTACTCATAACAAAATGTATAAGAGGATTTTGGTTTCACATCTTAGAGCGAGTTTCCTTAAATTACCCCTTACCCTTCCAGGGGTACCGCCCTGCAGGCTAGACTCATCCCCCTATGGCTGATTGCGGGGTTATGGCAAGAGCTGCTAGAACAGTGGCTGCTGCATGCTGGGGACCATGGAGGCCAATGAGATTTTGCTGCAGGTCTCTATGCTGCCCCAGTATCACTTTGATATTCATCTCACACCAAGTGAGGAAAATGCAAAAGGGGGGAAGGAGCAGCACCATCGTGGAAACAGCACACCAGGCTAAAGAAGTGAGGGAGACAAGAGGAAAGGGTTGAGGGATGGAGGCATTGAGTAGAAATCAAAAACAGACCTTGTGTTTCACTGTTTGGTTTGTCATGGGACAAAGACTATAAATCCCACTCCTGCCATTTCGTGTGATTTTTCTCCCCTCCCTGCCTACTCCTCCCAAATGCACACTTTGGTTTTGCCCAGCGCTCAGTCCAGGGGCAAGCAGTGGGATTCCTGCACAGTGGGGTCCTTATAACTGGGAGCCATGTCTCTTGTTCTCACCTCTTCCCCCCACTTCCTCACCTTTTCATTTTTTTCCCCTCCACTGATATCCACTCTCTTTCCCTCTCTGAACATATGGACTGGTTTTTAAGAGAGATCCCAGTCCACATCAAAGACTGAGGCTGAGCGGGTCAATTTGTTGCTCCTTTCCCCAACTCTTCCCCCTCCACTAACCTCAGTGGACCCTCCCTGCACCACAACCATTTACCCAGAATGCTCTATTGCTCAAGCAGTTCTGCCTAGCATATACACTATATTGAGCCATGTGTTATTAGTGTCTGTGTCTGCTCTCCACATAGTGGACCTAATTCACTTCAGAGCTCTGAATTTCTCACACCCCCTTAACATGTAAGGCCATACAGATGAGTGTGTATGATAGACAGCAACCTCTGTATCAAAGAGTAGCTGTACCGCACACTGATAAGAAAAAAGCAGATGGATAGAGGAGGAAGAGAACCAAAGAAAGAAAAAAAATCTAATAAAAAATAAATTTATAAATCCAAATCTAAGCAGAACAGGCCTTGGCTCCAGATGTGAATCTCTCTGAATATTGATCATGGGGAAAGCTAGTCCCCATATCCCCAGGGCTGCAGCGACTCGCACACAAAGCACCTCTCTAAAGCCCATAAACCAGCTTGTACAATTATTTAGATAAAGAGGGCAACAACAGCAGTGTATGCCTCCCAACCCAGAACCTCCTCTTTGGCTCACATCCTCACTACTACTACTCCTGCTCCTCCTTTTCCTCTTTCTCATCTAGCATGAAGATGAAGAAATGAAAAATGGGGGAAAATGTGTAATTAGCCACACATTTCTGAATCCTCCTTAATGTTCATTACTGAAACCAGGGGCAATTACAAGTTCAAAGGGGTTTAGGGCACCCGCAGCCCGCATAATCAGCCACAAATTAAGCACTGCTCATTTGTCACAGCACAGCACGCACACTTGTGTGTACACACAGAAATACACATGCGTGCATACTGTCAGGATCGAGTCATAAACAGGCTGACAGGCATCAATTTCCACACAGGCACAAATCTCAGCTACCCCAAGGCACTGAGTTAGGTCCCCAATCCTCTTATGCTCTGATGCTTTGTTTTTACTAGACAACGACAAACACCAGTGACGCCTTCACCTTAGCTTCCTCGACATTATACAATATCCTGCTTGCATTCATCCTCTTATAGGTGTCCTGTTTGCACTTACAATCCTCTCCGCCACCTGTCCTATCCTGTCTTCATTTTACAGCTTTTTTTAAAACCTCTATCTTCCTCTGTGTCTATCTCTTCCCACCTGGCTGTGTCTCTGCAACATGTGACAGTGTGTGTTTCACGTTTGTCCCCGGTGGTGTATCTCGGTTACCTCTGGGGCCGGGTCACAATGGCTAATCCTGTCTTCAGGTGGATGTTTAGCACACTGAGAGGAGAGCTTGCAGAACCGGAGGTGAGCTCCTGTTACAGGACTGCCTGACCAGGGGTCACCTCAGAAACTGTCAGAATACACACACACACACATACACACATACACACATACACACAAACACACGGAAATATGCACACATATCCTGGCAGATATACAAGCATACACACAATCATAAATACAACCTAGTATACACATCTACCAAAGTTTTCACACACAAACACTGTCACTCAAACACATTGAGCCTGCTTATCTATCCCAGGTGGCTCAGCCTTCATCTCTCTCCTCCCTTGTTCGTCTTTATCTGTCTACTGTACTACTTCTCATCTAGTCTTTCTCTGCCTTCTCTCATTCCCAGATCAGTCAGACTCTTGTTCACATTAGGATTCCCTGATATGATCTCCATGAAGGCTTGCTCTAGTGGCCATGCGTTGCCTGTCCTGCCCTGCACCCTCATTGTTTAAGCTGCTCTCACAAGGGGACACAGTCAGGTCTCCAGTGAATTGAAGGGAGCCTTTTCATGTGTGACTCTGCCTCAGCAGAGTGGGAGAGAGAACTCATTTTTCACTGGGGGAACGACATCCATCTCAGCAGCCAAACGCTGGTTGTTTCATTAAGTTGCCCATCCAGGCAGACAGATGCGTTCACCACACACAGCCATGTTTGCCTATGAAAGAGCGTGTATTAACCCACAATCCTTTGGGGGAGATTAATAGGCTACCAGCCCCTTTCCATTGATTATCTTCATGCCATTTTCACTTTTTCCTTGGCTAGATATTAAAAACTAATGAAGCCTATTGAAAACGGGAACCGCAAGGCTCTTCACGGATCATTTTAGGTTATTTGGACTCAAACAGAGAGGGATCTCTTTAAGGCACAGTTTGAGTCGAATTAAGAAAATAAATGTGGAGTGAAGTGTTGAAGAAACAGTAGGAAAAAAGAGGAGAGAGAGCGCGACTTTAAAAAGGTGTGTGTTTAAGAAAAGACAACTCTACCCTGACACATGGAGCAGAGACACGGCAGATGTTAGCAATTCACGAGCATAGCAAAGCATTCCTTGTGTTGGAACCACGTCCTAATTGCCATAATGGAGGTGGTAAGCGCTGACAGTAATGGAGTCGTGGGGATCCATCCCCAGCAACCTGAATTAGGGGCCACTTGGTAGATCTACTTCAAGATGGCCAGTGTTATTTTGTCAAGATACCCTTGTTTTCACTGTTCTGCAAACTTTTAAAATGTTTCTTTGTTTGACAGAGTGTAGAATCTTCTCAACCTTGCCATGGTGTTGAAAGTAGGGGATTCAGGGATTGTGGTTGGCATAAGGTGCAGTGTGAAGGGACAAGGTGATGTGTGGATGAGGGTGTGTGAGATAGATGAGTCAGAGAGACCTGGGCGGCGAGCGAGCAAAGAGTTAAAAGGAACCATGTGATTGGCTCACCTCTGCACCAGGCCTGGTGAAAGGCGGCGGGGTGCTGTCGGGGAAAATGACTTCCTGAGACATTACCATCAATCACCAGACAGGTCAGGCCCCCCAATCCCTCCATCAGGATGGAGAGGAGAAGAGAGGGGGATGGGGATTGAGGATTAGACTTGAGGGGACGAAAACAGAAGGGAAGGTTTGGTTAAGATTTGTTGGGAAACAGACTATTAACAATCTCTTTCGATCACTGTCTGACTGTTTTATGTGTTTCTCTTCCTCTGCCTGTCTATCTCTCCATGTCTTTCTCTCTTTCTATTTTCTGGTCCACCATAAAACAGCTACCCAGGCATTCAGGAACGGCCCCTGCTGGTCAGAGTCCTCTCCTCAGCTCAATTGCATCATTAATTATTCCACATTCAGTGGGCTAGGAGCAAATCTAAAGAGAGGAAGAGAAATGGAGAGGGAGCAAGAGTTAGATGGGGAGATGGGGGACAGCTGTGTAACACCCCCAGTTGGTCTTGCTCTAACTCTCTTTTTCTCTCCGCCTCTTTCTCTTTCTGTAAATGACGGATGGGAGGGGAGGGGCTTGGGTTACCTCAGTGAGTGGTTGTGTTACATTCCTGAGAAGGGAAGGGGTAGGGGGGTAGTTCAACGAGTTGTTGAAAAGAACACAGACGCTTGTCAACAGTCTCCGAGCCAGGGAGCCATCTTGCCTTGCTTTAGGCCCGGAGGTCAATGACCCTCTGTTGCACCCAGATAGAGAAAGGTAGCGTTAAACAGAAAGAGAGAGAGAGTACACCACCAAAAGCTACAACAAATCCACCATATGGTACGTGTCACTGCTTGTTTGTAGCAGAGGTCAGTCAAAAGCCTAAAAACCTCAAAATCCTTCTCTTTCTCTCATCACCCATAAAACACTGTATGTGAGCAGTGGCTGAGTGACTGTGGATTAGCTTCCTCCAAAGCATAAGTGGGGTAGAAGGTAGAGGAAAGGCAGACTGGGAAAACGGCAAGCGCTAGCAGTCATGGCAAAATGGCCCATTAGATTTAAGGAGTAAAAGTTCATCAGCTTTATTAATGGGAAGGTATATAAATGAAGTATGAATTACCTGACTTTTATGGAGTAGCGAGAGTGAAACTGGAGTGTCTTATGATATAATGTTTTAGTGAGCTGTTCTGAGCGCTCTGATGAGCAGGCTGCGGAGAGGAGGAGGGAAAGAGTGGAGAGAGAGAGAGAGAGACTGAAGTGTGCTGGGGTCCCCTGAGTCCAGCGGCTGGAAGGTTGCCTGATTGTCACTAACATGCGTAGCTGATCGGGTTAGCTTGGAGACAAGGATGTTTGTAGCTTCCAGGCTTATTCTTTGCGTGTCATTAAATAGCATCGTAAAAATTGCCAGTCTGAAAAAAAAAAAAGGTCAGCCTCATTTCTGCATGCATGCAAACACAGTCGAATATGCCAGGAGTTGCACATGCACAAGCATGTTTATAAGCATGCATGCATGGAGACATACAGTATATGCATGTACATAGATGCAAGCTAGCACACATGCAAGCACACGGACACACACACGCCAGTGCACAGACAGACACAGACACACACACACACACACACACACAAACACACATGCTCCCCACCATCCTGTAATAAGCGGTAAGCTGAGCTAGCTGATGGTCATCCTCCCATGGGGCTGCTGGGTGGCTGCCAACTTCCTGCCTGCTTTGTCAGTGGATAAAGCCCCTAACAAACGAGAGGGCTGTAGCTAGGCAGGCCAGCCAGGTCAAAGGTCACCTCGGCCCCCGGGCAGGATTGAGCCTAAGAGCACTACAAGGAGAGAGAGGGAGAGGATGGAAGAATGCACTTAAAGATTGGCTGCTATTAACCAGGCCTAAAAGCTATATTTATTTCTCTTCTCTTTCTCTTTCTCTTTCTCTTTCTCTTTCTCTTTCTCTTTCTCTTTCTCTTTCTCTTTCTCTTTCTCTTTCGCTTCTCTTCTCTTCTCTTCTCTTCTCTTCTCTTCTCTTCTCTTCTCTTCTCTTCTCTTCTCTTCTCTTCTCTTCTCTTCTCTTCTCTTGGCGGCACGTCATAAAGGCATTTTAACTCCACTCATATGTCGACTCTCCTTTGAGGAACATTAAGAAAGTGAAAGATCCTGAGGGCATTTGTCAGTCCACACAGCCTCATGCAGACAGCCGCCCCTGGGTGTTGAGCAATGGCAGGAGATATCTCGTTGACTCATACACCCCAAGATGAAAGGAGGGCTTGGAAGACGTGCATTTCTGAAAGGCAAAAATGGTATTCAGTAAAAGAGAACAGACACAACAGGTAGGGACGGGGTGGTGACTGATCAGGGCTTGGCTGGCTTTGTTCCATGGAAGTACTTGTGATCTCAGATGAATGCACCTATGGTTACCATCAGCTATGCTCCTCTGTCTTGCTGACCGGGACAAGATCTGAAATGTCTGTCTGTCATGGGGCTAAGAGCTTCTCTCATGAGCACATGATAGAAAAAAGAACAGGGGAGAAGAGAGGAGAAAAAATCTTTCTTTCCACTCCAGCTGTCCATTCAGAGGGAGAGAAAATTTGACATGGTTGACTTGAACACATTTAGCATCATTAGCAAACAGGAAGTGTCCCCTGCAGCTGTTTTTTGGCGGGGGCGGGGGTGTTCCTGCCTGCACTGTAATGGACAAATGTTACCCACCATGTTTTCCTTTGATTTTTGACCTGAAAACAAAAATTGACATTACAAATGTCCTATGATATCTTCAAAATTGGCTTGACATTCCATAGCTGGCCCCAGGGGTTTCTTGTTTGTCCTCTGTAAGTGGTTGTGCTCTTGTTGTTGTGTCCCGAGGCTCGCTATTAGAATGTACTGGCCTTTCTCTCGAGAATGTGGACTCTTAAAGGGACAGAAGGAGAGAGAGGGAGAGAGCTAAAAGAGGTCCTGGTTGTGTATTTGAATTTATGCTCATTAAGTTAATGCACAATGAAAGGGAGACCCGTCAAGTGGAAACTCTCAGAAGCTTCTATTTGAAGAGTGAACAAACCCCCTTTTTCTCTTGCTCTGTCTGTCTATCTCTCCACACATTAATCTGTTTCTATTTCAATTGAAGATCAGCCCCACTTTACTTTGACTTAGGAAGTTAAACAAAGTCTAAAGAACACAATAGAGAAAGAGGATAAACTTAAAGAGACCCTGTATGTTAATATTAAGTCCTTTTCCCAACAGACTTTATCAACAGGCTCTAGGTTGTAAGTGCTTGGCAGTGGTCTCCTGTGTTTTCCTAGCATTTCTCTAGTGGATAAGAGTCACTGTGCCTGGATATTGTTTTATAATCCAGAACTGTTTCATATAGTACATAGTATCTAATTAAAAAGTATCTATTTAGCAAGGATGCCACATTTGTCATGAGAAATGCAAACACAGACATAAATGTTTTTTATCCATTGCAGATTACATTTCAAAGAACTAAGAATGATTATGAAAACCATTTCTGTGTAAAAAGTAGCTTTTTTGTATTTCTTCTTCTTCTTTTTTGTATTTTCTTAGGCCAAGCCTACCTCGTAGCCTGTTGGCCTGTTTAGAAAATCATTGCTTTTTTACAATGTGTACATACGTCATTAAACAGTGCTGATGTTTATTCAGAGGCTTAGTTCGTTCACTAGGGTGTAGCTATAGCATGTGCTCCCAATGACTTTATGACTGGCAACAGTGACAAGTGGTGTGGATATGAGGTTGTCCCATGCAGGCAAAGTGGGTGGGTCTTCTGCTTTGACAGGCCCAACAGGCCTCTAATGATCTGATTATAGGTCCTAAAAGTTCCGCGCAAATGCAAGCCAACAATCAACATCATAGGAGTATATTGAATTAGAAAAGAATTGCGGTTCATTTTTATTATTTATTTATTATTTTAAAAAATCTAGCATAGGCTTAAAATGAGAACTAAATGAAATTTAATAGGAACAAAACTCTTTATTGGAGGATGCTTATTTGGCCCTGCAATAAGATATTTTAAAGAGTTCTTGAGACCAAGTAGTGAGCGTGGCTGTGTGTTGACATCAGGCGAACTGGAGAGCAGAGCAGAACAGAGCTGGGTGCCCCTGAGCAGGCAGTTACCACAACAAAGCCAACAGACTGGTCTGAAAAACCAGGCCAAATTCCTGCCCTCTAGGACCTGGCTTAAAGCTTGAACGGAAACTTTGAAAGAGGGGGATGAGATGAGAGGAAAGGAGAGGAGAAGAGAAGAGAAGAGGTGGAGTGAAGAGGATACAAGACGAGGCCAGACGGGTTAGCGTGTAGCAAGAAAGGAATAGCTGCTGGGGCCTGTGGAGTATGGCAGGAGAAGGAGAGATCGACGGAAACGAGTAGAGGCTGTGAGAGGAGACCAGGCCCCCTCTGTAAGGATGGAAGGATCATATACCTCCTACTGAAAGCAGAGGGGCAGCAATGTGGTGGAAAAAGAAGCCATGAACTCGATCTGATGATTAAATAGGCTCATCTCTATAGCTGCAGGCCACAAAACAAGACCAGGTCCACATCCACAATATGGCACACACACAGTTTGTGAATAACTGTTGGCAAACTCCAATAGATCTATGGGTTGAGCTCAGTTGTTCCTTGTTTTGGAGTGTTATGCGTATTTTTACATAATGAATACAGTTTTTCCAGTTTCTTTATTGGATAAAAGTGATATCTTATAATTTCATTATGCATGATACAATTTGAAAATGTTACCCTAAAACAACTCTTTCTTTTCCTTGGTCGATCTGTTAAGTCTGGAGGTGCATTGGGATTGTGTGGGAGTGATTGCTATTTAGCCTCACGGAGCTTGGTACAATCAGATGCCTATATCTTACATATCCTCCAGGGCTCCTTCCTCACCCTCTCCCTCTATTCATTCCTCCCTCCCTCCTTCTGACTCCCCTTACCCACTTTACTGTTACTGTAGCTTGGCAGGCGAGCAGGGCAGTTATGCCGTAGAGCTTCTCTACAACCTTGCACCATCTCCAGTGAACATAAATTAATGGTGTAGAGCAAACAGGCTGCTGGCTGAGGTCCAGGAGCTGGCTTCAGGAGCCCAGCCAGCGATTGTTGTGGGGGGCCGTGGCAGCAACAGCAGTAGTAGTACTGATGCACTGCCAACCAACCAGCCAGCCAGCCACCCAGCCAGTCAGAGAGGCAGACAGACAGACTGGGGGCCCTTTTGCTCTATAATAGATGCCCCAGGCCTCGCCAGTCCGCCTTGTATTTGCAATCATCACTTTTTTACTGTCAGAGGGCAGTCCGCTGAGAGCGCTTATACTCATTGTGGAAGCTCTGGAGTCTGGAGTGAGAAAGACAAAAGTGTATGTTATGAATGCATCGTGATCGTGTGAGGTGTAGATATGAGCATACTTTCAATTGCTGTTATCAAAGGTTAGCATGCAGTGCGTGCAGTTTGTAGGCTGGCATCATGTGAGTTCTGTTTATAAGTTGGCATACTGTATCTGTGTGTGTGTGTGTGTGTGTGTGTGTATGTGTGTGTGTGTGTGTGTGTGTGTGTGTGTGTGTGTGTGTGTGTGTGTGTGTTTGTGTGTGTGTGTGAGGGAGAAAGAGAGGGAGGGAGAGCAGCAGGGTTAAGTCATTGAGTCATGTGGCATTCTTGCCTGCTTTCAGACTGTTGTCAGGAAGCAGTGTAGTTCCCAGTAAAATAAAACAAACACCCAAAAAACCTTCTACTCCCTCCCACTTCCACTCACCCAAAACACACAAAGAGAGGCAGTGAGAGAAAGAGATGGATGTAAAGTTGAGTCTAAAGAAAAAAAAAAGAGATGTATATGAAGATGGTAATGGAAAAAGAACAACGTGTACTTTACGCAACAGTAGTTACCACACACATACACAAAAGAGCTCCAGCTTACTATATTTGCAATCCTTAGTTTGTGCTCAGATAACTGATGAGATTAATCAAATTGATCTTTGAAATCACAAGCCGGTTTACTTGTATTGCTTGTATTTTAATTCATGATTATTTCTAACTTGGTGCAAATATTTTTGCAGTTTATTTTCATACATTTTGGAAAATTGTATTCATTGTCATGGAAATATGGGGCTCTACTTTTTTTTTAAATTGACAATTGCCAGTCTCTCTGATGTTTATAGGCAGAATTAATTAACTGTACTCTTCGATTTAAACCAAAAAACTGTCAGAAAACTGCTGCTAAAAAGCCAGATATTGCACTGTGCATAGTAAACAATCATGATGGATTCAAAAATTCCAACTGCATTCATTTGTCATATCTGTTTGATCTCACAGTAACGCTGATATGCATTCAATCTCATTGTCATTTGTCACTGAAGCCAATTGTAACATTATTAACAATGGCAACTTGATATTTAAAATGTGCCAATCTTACCCCAGGCTCAATGCAGAATCCATATTAAAATGTCATTCCTATATTTGATTGCATTTATTTCTGACAGTGAATATTACCATCATCCTCCAGTCACTTTGATTAAAAACAAATAAGATTCCAATCAATGTGAGGAAGGCATATATGAAAGGAAATACAGGGATACAATAATGCTGTTAAACTAGACACAAACTCAAAATAAAGCCCATCAAATGCTGACAACACATAAAGGCATTACAATGAAAAAAAAAATCATCATATAGAATTATACCTGTTTAGCATTTGATCTTTGTATTTAACACTTTAAATGGATAAGATTGTTATGTTATAAGAACATATATATGCAGATAACCATATCCAAGAGACAAAATAAGTTGGGTTAAATCACACCAATCATCATCAACAAATCCTTTGTGTTGCCATGGTGCTGGGGTTAACAGCCAATGGCTTGCGATTTCCTGGGAGTCATTAGCATGGAATAGGTTTGCAAGCCACTGCAACCTTGTGACCTAGCTCTATAACTCATGTCACACACTGATGATGTCATTCATCAATGGGGTCCACCAGCGGCTCGGGCAAGGGGCTACAGGTTCAGTGGATGAAGAGGAAGAGGCAGAGTGGGAAAAAGTGGTGGGGGTTGAATAGAACGGCCGGCATAATGATCACACTGTGGGATTTGACAACGGCAGCAAATATGTGTCAGGAGAGTATGAATTTGATATATAGAAAGCGAGATGTTGAGTAGAGTAGATAGAAGTCACTGCGGGCAAAAGGTGTGGTGTGATGTAAGAGTGGTCCGACAGTACAGTAGATGTGGTTATGGTGAAATGCCAAGCTGGGCTCAGGTGGGGCTTAAGGACCGTACACAGTGGATGATGGAGCTACCTCGGCTTGTAATGTTCAGCAACCACAGGAGCCATTACATCCAGCACTATCAGAGAGCACAGAGCACATCACACCCTGTAATTTAGCCAGCAGTCTGTCACACACACACACACACACACACACACACACACACACACACACACACACACACACACACACACACACACACACACACACACACACACACACACACAGCTCGATTCTCAGTGACTGACAGAATGTGATCCACCTGCACCTGTGTTTATGTGTTTGTGTTGATGTTCGTCTGTGCATTTTCAGGTCAGATTGTGGAAATGAGACACGTGCACATCAGGATAGTGCACTCTTGTGCCATTAACAGGCTTAAGCATAATTAACAGAACTGTTTCGATCGAAAAGCAGCGCTGCCCAGACAACAAATTGAAGCTGCTCATTTCTGGCTCTAATTATTTATAGACTGGCTATTTTACGTTTTGCGGTCAATCCTCTTTTAAGGATATCGGCCTTGGTGTTTGTAACTGAACATATTGAGCCGCTGCAAACCTAGTGGGGAGATTATCAATACCAGCTTTGATCTTTCTGTGTGTTTGTGTTTCATCCATTAAATAACCATGTCATACTGTCTCCTGAGGGTAAAGAAGGACATCACCAGGAAGAAACACATTAGAACAGATTTAGCACTTTGACTTTGTATATTTTGTTTAATATTTATTCACCCACTCATGTCATGTGTATGCTTTTCATATCAGAGTTTGTTTGTGCTCATTGGGTGATTTACTGACTTTTTTTTTTTTTTACTGAGGCAATTAACGTTAAGAGGTTACTCAGAGGTCTAAATAGTCGTTCTCCAATTTCACGGCTGCTGCAGCCTTGTAACCGCTAGGCCCACCATGCCGGCGTACTCCTCATGGCCGCCTGTGTGTGTGTGTGTGAACATGGTGTGTGCCACCACACACTATTTTCTGGTGCTGAGATTTCAGAGCTTCATGCTTTAAGGAAAGCTGCTGCAACGTAAAGTGTGGGTGGCCTGCAGTCACAGCCATAAAAAGTGTGTGTGTGTGTGTGTCGGGGGGGGGTGGTTAACAGAAAGGCGAGAAAAAGAGTTGAGGACAGATGAAAAATAATTAGGGAAGGTTATATTCATTCTGTATATGTTTATATGTGTGTGTTTGTGTTTGTGCTTCTCTGTGTGCGTGACTCACTGTGCATGTGTACAAGTGCATGCAAGTCTTGGGGTTGTAGGGGGAAGAGCTAGTCTGACACAGGGAAGGAAGGAGTGGGTGACTGAGCGAGGGCTAGGAGGGGCATGAGCCGAACGAAATAGGATTTTTTTTTTTGTGTCGTGTCTGTGGTCAGAGTAGCCTAAATCTCCTTACTCAGGGGTTTTGTGTGCGAGGGGGGCTTTAACGTCCCCACTCTCCTTGATGAGACATCTTTCTTGTTTGTTCAAACCATTCATTACGTGGTGTCTGCTGGACGAGCTGTGCCCCTGGCCGGTGTATTTATCACCGAGCTAGACCGCGCTCTGGCTGACAGTAGGCAATTGATGACCGGGTCTAGGCCTGAGAGGCTGAGGAAGCCTTAATACAATGTAAATGACCCACTCCCATTTCCAATCTAGGCTGCTCCTCTCCCCACAACTCCACACCACATCATCTTTAGGCATATCTCTATTTGTGTGTTTGTCTCTGCATGTGTGTATATGTTTGTGTTGTGTGTGTATATATAAAGAAGTGGGAGGAAGTATGTGTAGCCTATTGTTATATTTGCCAGCATGTTTTGATCGTGACCGAGGTCACAGCTAATGTAAAATCGCTAAGGAAGCCCAGGAGTGGAAAGGGGGAGGGAAAGAGGCTGCACTCTTATTATATGTTGTTCAAAACAGTCAAACACAAACACACACACACAGGGATGTAGACACGTATATCTGTTTTTTGGGCATATTATGTGCATACTGTGTATGCTCTTGTGCGTGTTTACACACACGCGCACACGGTTACTCATAGAAATTGCTCTGTCTTCCCTAGCCAAGGAAATGTCAACACCTGGCAATCAAAAAATGTATTTCCATGCAAGCATTATCATCTTTCCTTTGTTAATGATTTTAGCATATTAAAAAGGACTACGTACACAAGTACAAATCAGATTAATCCCTCTGTACAGCCGGGATTCATTATTTGTCCAATCTCAGTCTTGTTTGTTATTAATTGAGCACATTCCTCAAACCATTTTTTCATCTCTCCTTTAATTAAAATAGACTACATTTAGACAGGCAGGACTACCTGAGAGGAGAAATTCTCCTCTCTGCTGATATGAAACCACACTTACATCAATTATTTCAGCAGTAAATGAGAAAATTGTTCTTAAGCAACTGTTATCATTTCAAGTTAAAATTGAATTCAATTAAGACAAGCCAGGCAGACATTACTAGCTGTATAAAATGTACTCTCTCAGTGAGTGCAGAGGAGCGAAAAGCACTGAAAAAGGCTATAAGACTAAGTTGTGAGGGCTAAAGGTGTTTTCCTTGAAGGGGAAGAATGTTAATGGAGCTTGAAACCACCCGCAAATAGAGGAGGATTTAAGTGTCACCTTTTAAAAGGAATTTTTGTGTGTTGTGATCTGCAGGTGTCATGTCTATGAATATTTGTATGTGTCTGTGTGCATTTCAGTTTGTGCATGCTTGTGTGTGTGTGTGTGTAACTCTGTGTGCATGCATGCTCTCTGTCTACAGCGCCTGAATGAAACACATAGTGTCTCATTTGTTTCGTTTGCGTGCGCCTCGACTCCTAATCTGGCCCTTAAAGACATCTGTCACCAGCGATCACTGTTGTTTTGTCATGCTTCATAGCAGGCCCAGAGGGAGCAAGGCAGCCCAAGGTCTGCCATTTATATCAGCCCATGTTCTCTAGATTGGACCTGACACAAATAGTATCATTGCAGCCCTGGTCACAGAATTACATTTTCAGGTAAAAATCTTGGCCAGGCAATGGAGGAGATTTCACAGCATTCTGTTCTTTTAGCATTGGTCCGTATTCAACTGCTCTCTATGAAAGAGCTACCACCAGGATACATGTCAGACATTCAAGAAAAGATAAATGTATTCACTGCAAATCTGCACCCACTCATTCTGTTGCCTGGTATTATAAAAGGATTCTCAGACTGCCTGAAAGTCTTGTCAGTGTGTGTGTTTATATGCATGCGTGCATGTGTGTATGTGTTTTCAGTGTGTGGTGCATATGTTCAGTGTGTACACTATATGTTGTTTTGTGTGTGGGTGGGTGGGAAGAGGGATAGGAAAGGGGGTTATCACAGTTGACAGTTGTGACAAAGTTGTTTGGCCAGCTCTGACAGGTTTAGCACTGAATTGTGCGTATGTGTGTCTGTGTGTGTTGATGGGTGGGTGGACGTATGTATGCTGTGAATGTCTATACTGTGCAAGGGAAGGGCAGGGTTGGGTGGAGGTCATGAGAAGGTGCAGTCTTGGGTTACACAATACAACAAACACGGGAACATATTGAATACATATAGTAATAGGCAACAACCAGAAACTTGACTCGGAGCATGTGTTCCCTTTCCAACGCTTCTCTTTATGAGTGCTTACATGCGTGAATATTTATGCTAATCTGTATGTCAAAGAGGCTCATGTGTGTGTTTTTCTGTCTGTTTGCTCCTGCAGCACCCATACCCTTCTGAAGAGCAGAAGAAGCAGCTAGCCCAAGATACAGGACTAACCATCTTACAAGTAAACAACTGGTGAGTCAAGATTTCCGCTCGTCCTATCTCAACCACCAGCATCGCTCTGCCTTTCATTTTCAAAAGCCTTCGCCTCCCTCTCCCCACCAGCCAAGACAGCTAATACTCCTAAAGTGTGAAAACCGTTTATGTACAGCCCTCCCCGTTGCATATAGACACACACAGAGGTGTACACGTAGATATACACACACACAACCTTTGTAACATTATTATATGTAAGCTACCAGGATGTTCCGGTGTTATCGGCAAAGTGTTCCGCGGCTAAGTCAGTGGTCTTTGTGGTTTGATGCACATGTATTCAGTGGGATATATTTAAGGGAGAAAGGCAAAGATCATAAGCTATCCCTACAGCCCCCACACCCACCCCACCCCTTCATCCAAAACCATACCTAGCTCAACCACTGGTGCCCCCACAAAAAGGCAAAACTGCCTTCCACCCCCTCCCCGTTTTACAGAAGCTATATGGTGGATTAAGGTTTTGGTGGCCTGGCCAGCAGGGCCTTTGTAGATGGCTTAGCACATAACTGGGGGTGGTGGATTAAATAAAATGATCACAGAAGCAAAGAAATGATACAGGAATTACTTATCAAAATACTAGCCCAGGTTTTATCTGCAGCTTAATTTTGTTCAGTACATTCTCAGGGTGATGTTCAGATTAATTGAACTGACAGCTTCCTTTCAAAATTCAGGGAAGGTATTTGCACGGATTTCAGGTCTTACACAAACTTAATTATATGGAACCCCATTTTATCATTCTAATTCCATGTAGCGGGGGTTCTATTTACAAATGACAAGTCTGTGCCTTTTATTCACAGCTTTCCTTAATATATTTATCAAAGCGAGTTCATTTACAAAGTGCTCTATCTGTTGGGTACAGGCAGGCCGACATTAACGAAGCTTTTAGGTTTATCAGACTCGCAGCCTGACAAGCCACCCGAGGGTCAATTGATTTTTTGGTTCCGTGATTCATTTTTCCCTCATTTTTCCTGGATCACAATGAGAAACATGCCTGGAGAATTAGCCTGGTTTGTTGGCCTTATCTATCAGCCCCCTTCCCTTGTCCTCCCCCCCTCCATCCTAACATACTCTCTCTCTCTCTCTCTCTTTCTATATCTCTCTCTCTCTGTCACCCTTTGCTTTATTCCCTTCTAGCCAAGGGAAGTCTAGCTACTTAAATTGGCCACAGGAACCGCTGTTATCAGACTTTAATGCACCCTACAGTGTGGATAGCATTTCAATTACACCAGTAACCAAAGATTAGCCCCTGCTTGCCTGTTTCATGCCTCGTGCCACCATTTCAGGACGCCACGCACCTTACCTACAGGAGCAGAAAATTGAGTTGCCTTGCTTGTGTCATGGTGATTAATGCAGAAATAGTCTGCTAACCTGGGAGGGGTGAGAGAGAGGAATAGACAGAGACATAGACATTGACAGAGATAGATATAAGAAGAGTCCCTGCCTTCTCAGAGGCCATGAAATCCAAGCCTGGCACTGTAATGCCTAAGATCCATTTATAAAGAGGTCTGAAAGAATCTTGTGCTGGGTAACATCCTCATGAACCCTGTTTTCACACACACATACACGCACATGTATAAATACTGACACGTATGTGGTATTGGAGCTATATATTAATGTTACACCAGCTGTGTTAACAAAAACACAACAGGAATCAATTTTCACAAATAAAGTCATTAGAGAGGCTCAGATTCTGCTAGTCTATCTATGATGCATTCTGTGGGAATTGACAACTTTGACAACGTCTGTTGGATGCTTCCACGTTATTGGCTATTTTACAGTGAGGGAAAGATGAGAAAGAGAGAAGATGCTGAAGTTTTCTTTCCTTCTGTAACCAGGCAAGACAGTGAGTTAAATGTCTGTCTTTGTTTGGGTCGTGCCCTTTTTTCCCCCCTCTGGTTTCTGATTCTAGTGGCCGCTGAGACGTTCTATCCAGAATGCGACAGAACTCTGCCATATGAAATTCCTGTTAAAAATTAAAATCTCTTCAAATTCCTGGCTGGGCCCTCGCATTGTTCTGTAGTTGCCTTTGATGCCTGGCCGCCGCCACGTTACCGGCTAAAGAGAGGGAGCGAGAGATAGAGACAGAGGGAGGGAGAGACAGAGGCAGACGATGAGTGTGGGGGAAGTGGAGGGGGTGGCCGCTGTCTTCGGTTTCCAGAGCTCTCCCTCGGGGAAAGGATGTGCTGAATCAGGGCTTTGTCCGCCGGCAGAATCGCAGCCCAGCGAGGGCACAAGGGTGCTCTGTGTGATAGTCAATAGACAGTGCATCTCGCTCTCTCCCCTCCTGCCCCACCAAACCTCCCCAAACTATACCCTCCAACCTCCCTTTAAGTTTACCTGCAGCTCACCTGTACAGACAGAAAACAAAACCTGTAGTTAACCTTTTGCAGTTGGTCTGAAAGTCTTGGTACTAAACGAAACACTCAGTCCTACATCTAGGCTATATCATTAGCTAGCAGCCTCACCTGTTTGTAGCCCACACCATTATTCTGATGTTAATAAGGAACAAAGGAAAAGGTGAAAGTCCACAATCTCGCTGCACTGGTGTTGAGCAGACTAGAAAGAGGACTTGATATTCATGTTAGTGGTATTGTCTGTGTGCACAAGTGTGTGTGTATGTGTGTTATGCACATTATTTCTGATTGGACACTATGCTCTCTCTGTATGCACCGAGATGTTATAAGCATACAGTGTCGGGACACCATTAGTTGACCATTAGCGATCATGTGTTTGCTTTGCTTACATTTGAGACAACTGGCGTCATGCTAACAGAATCAGGGAGTGGTTTGACATGTAATTGCATTTGTTTAAGATTGCAGGAAAAGGTGAGGGCCATGTCACACACGGCATTGTGGGAAAGTGAAGTAGGTGAAACGGCAGACTCAGGTGTCTGTACACTAGAGAAGCGTTTTACAGTTTACAGTATCTAGTGGTATATTTGCCTGCCTCAGCAGCTCCTGGTGTCCTGCTATCAGTCTGGGCTAAATGGGGCCTGACCGAATCCTTTCATGTCTCAGCGTCAGACCCAGCACGATGTGCCCTCACTCACTGCCGTAAACACACACATACCAGCTATGCTGCTGTTATTTACCACTGCAGCAGTGCACACACACACACGCACACTAACACGCACACACACACACACACACACACACACACACACACACAACCACACACAACCACACGCACACAGGCTATTACATGGGCCTGAGAGATGACGCCGATGACAGATGACTGAGAGAAACAGCATCTAAAAAAAGGAAGGAAATCGTCCCCTCATTATTCCCTCATCTCACAGGCAGCCAGTTGGTCATTTCCATGGCAGAGAGAGTAGAGAGGCAGAGAGAGGCAGAGCGAGTCAGAGAGCGAATATGTCAGTTCTTGGCATCTATGATGACTGACTGCTGTGCCACTGGAGCACTAATAACAATAAAGAGGGCACTAAGCCACACTCTATTTTTACTTCTCTGCCTGCTCTCTACTGCCCAGAGGGGAATACATGCATAGACACATACACATGAACACACACACACAAACACACACACACACACACACACACACACACACACACACACACACACACACACACACACACACACACACACACACACACACACACACACAGGGGAGAGGCTCTAATTAGCAGCAGAAAGGAATACAATGAGTGAGTTATTAAGACACAGGGGCGGATCTCAGCCAACCTTTGCCCCGTGTTGGAGCACAGGTCACATGATAAGGGAAGTATATCCGCCAGACGACGGCGCCAAGCAGCCTGTGCCCACTGAGGAGATGAAATAGGCTCAATCTCTCCGGCCATGCAAGGCAGGGCATTGGTAGGCTGATTGTTTGCTTCTTTAAAGAATCCCCTTTCACCAGAAAGACAAAGTATACTTATAATAGACAGTTACCATATCACCTTACATAAAATTTTGATTTTTGAAATTGTATTTTAGCAACAGCACAAAAAGCTCATAAGATGACACCATCAAAATTACAGTATATGCAACCAACTGTATGGACTGTAAGTGTTAGAGCAACAGTTTCCCAAAAGGATTTCCATTGTCCAATCAATGGTTGTTTAAGGCAGGTGCACAGGTAGAATTAAAAAAGAGAGGCCAAAAAGATACAACAATGGAGAACCTATTTTTTTTTTTTTTAACTCACATGTCTTTACAACTTTTGCCTCTCTACATACAGCAGAATCCAGATTCTCCTCCCATCCTGTTGTATCACAGCATGGAGATAAACTGACTTGAACTAGGATATAGTCTAAACCGACTGCACTGCAGCTCTCTTCACAGTATGATTCACATTTTCATTTGAATCTTGTTTTTTTCCCTCTCTCTCTCTCTCTTTCATGGATCCCCTCAGACTTTTCAGCATTCAAATCACCCAAATTAGGTACATACTGTATAAGCTGTACTGCAGGTTTACATGCAAAATGTTATTACACTAAATCACATTTGTTTGACTATCTGAGAACAAGAAAGAGAAAAACCAAAGCCAAATTTGTTCCTCCACTTAGCAAAGCATTTTCCAACCCCATTCTCTATCCAATGATACACTTAGGAACACTGGCTTTTATGATTTTTTATGATTTTTTATGATCCTCTGGTTTGGCGGGCTTGCCCATTATGAAATGCAAAATAATAACTAATATTTTCCAATGCAATATAAAGCTATGCAACTGGCCCACTTTCAGGCTCTGTTATTTCCAACTTTTTTAGTATTTAAGTCTTATGAATGTCACACATGCTTTTGAGCTCCTTCGTTCCCCTCTCTTTACTCTCCTCTATATTACTGCCTATTACTTACTTTTCTATCTCTTCCTTTCTGCCACATTGGTGGGCTAGTTGACTCAAGTTGGTGGTTATCTGTCTAACTTTGACCCAGATGGAAATGTCAGGCCTTTTTTTGGCTGCAACCAGGGACTCCCGGCAGTGGCCATCTTATGCCCCTGGCTTTCTAAATATACAGCTGGAGTGTGGAGAGGTTGCGGCTGTGTGTGTTTTTGTGTGTCTCTAGCATGAGTGTATATCTGCGTCTGACTGAGAGAGAGAGAGAGACTATCAGGGCGCTGCCAACACAAGCATCATGATCCCTCTCATTTAGGGACCGCTAATTGGCAGTTAATTAGCAGAATTGACTCTGTTGTCAGATCCCAAGTGCCAGCCCCCCTACCAACACCCCCTACCCGCTAAGTTCATTTGATCTGGCTGCTTTCTTGATGCTGTAATAATAATCCCATTTTATCTGTTTTGGAGAGAGAAACACATTTGGAAAAAAAAAACATATTTTCATTATTGGCAGAGTAAAATAGAACAGACTCCCAGTTGTAGTAGGTCTCATTTTGTTTTTCATTTTGTTCAGCAGTTGTTACAGATCCAAATATCTGTTCACGGTGCAATCTAGACACATGCCGTACTCACAGTGTAAGCCATGGGAGTCTTAAACAGCTGATGCTAATGTGTGCTGCTGTGTTTATGTGTGCACTCAGAGTATATGTGCTGTGTGTGAGTACATGAGCACATGCCGCTCAGTCTGTCGAAATGTTCAGTGTGATTAACAGGGCCCACTCCCACTTTATCAGGCACTGGGGGCATATTGGGTCATAGAATGGCATGGACACCCAGCATGGCCACAGAGCAGGCCAGTGCCAGCCTCTGTTATGAAAAACAGGTGTTGCTTTAATATAACTGGCACTGTCGGGCAATCACACACAAAAAATTGAAGGTTTTTTACTTGTTTTCCCATTACAAGCTCAAGACTCTCCAAGGCTGTGGAATTCTCCCAGCAAAGACGGCATGCAAGGAGAGCGAAGCCAGACGAGGCGAGATAGAGAGGCAAAGAGCTGAAAGAGGCATTACAGAGAAAGCATTAGAGAGAGATGGAGAGAGATGGGAGGAGGGAGGTCTTTGTACTTCTCTGCTCCTTTTGGCTCTTTTATTCCTCAACGGCTTGGTTTTATTGGTGGGTCGTTTAATAACAAGGGCTCTGCGTTTGAAATGAAGTCGAGCTGCGTTTGCGTGGGCGAGCCTCCTTTTTTTATTTTAAGATGGTAATTTCTGTACTAGGGGTGAGAACTGGAGAGAGATCGAGAGAGAGATCGAGAAAGAGAATACACCAGAGAGAGAGGAGGGAGAGCAAGAGGGTGAGAGTGTGGGAGAGGGAGAATTCAAGGAGAATGCAAGGGAGGAAAGTAGGTTAATTTATTTCATTTGCAGGAAGAGAGAGAACTTAAAAAGAAAAAAAATAAGGTTGGTGATAGTGAGAAAGAAAGTGTAAGATGCTGTTTTCATGAACAAGCAGCTTAATGCACACGGGCAGCCACAGTAAGCCTGCCAGAATCTCCCTGTGCCTGAGGCCATCTGTGAGCAGAATAGCAATTTTATTACTTTGTCATTAAACCAATTTCACAGCAGTATTGTTTGTTAATGAGCAGCCGCAAACGAGCGAAGATGTCACGCACTAGAATAGCAGCAAGATTTGTGACCCTAGGTCTCCTCTGTCTTCTCCCAACCTGTACCTCATTCTTATTCTTCTGCTCTTTCTGCCGGCGTCTTCTTTCTTAACATCCTTACTGTCATCCTTACTCTCACCCTGCCATCCTCCCATCCTGCTCACCCCTCCCTCCCCTTGTTATAGAGGTCCTTGGCTCATAAAGGGAAACTGCTGAAAGATAAAATGCAAAGTCTATACAGTCAAGTCTCTGTTTATGAGCTTCCATTTGCCTTTAGAGCTCATAGGGACGAATGGTTTCTCCATGGGCTTTCAGGGTGTGCAGCTGGAAAGCCTGGGATATTGGCCTGTTATTTAGCTCTAAAGCCTAACATGGGTGCCAACGGCAAGTGCCAACAGAGGGAGTAGGTGTCTGAATAGGTGCATAAGTCCTTTGGATTGTTTGCTAGATGATGTCATGCTTTTTTTTTTTATTAAAAAAAAAGTTGTTTAGAGTACAAGGCTATATCACTGCTTATTTGGTGCATTTACTTAGTGCTATAGCCATGTATTTAAAGGGAAATCTAACTTCAACTCTAGTAGATGTTTGGTAAGGTCTATTTTCATGTGGTTCAGCTGCTATGGTGCTATATGTGTCTTTATGGCTAGTCACTCTGTTTATGTTTTTACTCTGGAGGTCAGTTGGCACAGATTCTTGGTCTGTCTGTGGCTTTTGACTGAGAGAGAAACAGCGAGACGGAGAGAGATTTAAACTCAGGCCCCAGAGGATCAGACAATCTGACAGAGTAGATTTGGAATAATTAGTTTTATCTGCTGAGGGAGATAGCCAGGGGAGCTGTGTGGTAGCCACAGGGTGCTGTTGTGTGTGTCTTGTTGGTGATGTGTTGCAGAAGGCTGAATGTTGTGGATTGGATTTTTTGTGCATGGTGTGTTTGTGTTTGGAAGGAGGGATATGGGTTTGTTGGGGGGGAGGGACTAAAAGGGATAAAGGTGACCAGGTGTAACAGAATGGCCTTAAGGGTGTTTGTGTGTGTGTGTATGTATGTGTGTGTGTTGGAGCCAAAGGACAGGAGCTCCTTCTTAGGCTGAGCTCTTTAAACTCTGTGAACCTCTACTAGGTATTTCTCTTTGTCCAGGCATGCTCATTCTCTCACTCTTTCTCTTTCTCTCTGTTTTTCTTTACCTTGCTCTTTCACGCTTTGCATTCTCACTATCCCTCTTTCCTCTCCCTCTGTTTGGATACACAGTAACCACATGTAAATAAGCATGCTCCTCTATCTTTGCGCTGTTTGCGTGGTGTCACATTCAAAATAATATCAATTTACCTTCCTCCCTTCTTTTAAGACATAACAACAGTGAATGTTTTTGGATATGAAAGGAAGAGAAAGTTGTAATCATATCCTTGACAACGCTCCATCTATTATTACCTTTTTGTCAATCAGCCAATCAGTCAAGTTTGAATTTGTCACATGCAGTCAGTCAGACACAACTACAGTGCAATGCTATCCAATCAGTTCCTCTAAACTTTGCAATAAAAATAGATTAAATAGGTAATGATTAGTATTAATTAAAAAAAAGTAATTATTTGTATATGAAGGGGGGCAGTCTTAGGCAGTGACATCATTTAGGATCCTAGTGGCCAATGTGTGCTTGTGCATATTGTTTAAAGCAATGATTAATGGCCTTGTGCCCTCTGTGGCTTTGAGGTGCAGGCCAATGAGCCCATCATGGAAGACCCTATAAATCAATATAGCCCTTTGTTTTTTTAAACCATGCTCTGCCCCAGTTCAGGCCTGTTATGAATGATATATCAGTAGAGTCTGTGCAAAGCAAGGAAAGAGGGGAAGGGAGGGAGGAGTCTCTCATAGAGTCTCTCCAGAAAAACAAATCCAGTCTTAATTGGAACATGGCCTAAAATCTTGCCGTTATCAAACCTGGTAATTTGCAATTTGGGAGAGGTGAGACTTAAACGGTGTAGCTTGCTGCCACCTTTTCTCCATGCACACACAAACACACTGGCATGCACTTTGATGAAGTTATCAGAGGTAGCTGGAGGAATTAGCCACTATTAGCCCACACTATTACATGCATAACTAGATGCAGAGATACAGAGGAATAGCAGGAGAAAGGAAGGGGGAGAACAATGAAGGGTACTATATTACCCTAATCTAGGGTTTCTCTCTTCCCAGGCTTATGAATATTTATTCCTCCCATTACCGACAATGATGTTTCAATTGGGAGTCTCTGTGAGCATGTGCAGGGGGAAGGGAGGGCGGCAGGAATGCTTTTACCCTAAATGGGGGTAGGGGGGCGTCTGCCTGTAGCCCCCCAAGACATATCTGCTTTATCATCTTCTTGTTATACTGTATGGGAGACTTTCTTCGGTCTCACCTCATACCGTCTTCAAAGGTATGAGGTGAAGAAATAGCAAGTCTCCAAAATGATATACCTGCCATTTGATAAAAAGTTACACTATTTCTTCTGAAATAATGGCAGATATCAGAGTAAAACTTAGATATTTTTTCATCTTCACCCACAAAATAAAGCATTTTTGGTATTGGGGTCATTTGGATTTACATTTCTATACCCTTTATAGGAAGAATCAGTCATGACAGTTCACAGACTTAAATTTAAGGACAATATTCTGCAGTGTAGGCTGAATTGAATGTAGCTTTTGTGAGACACTATTTGTTTCAAGCTGTCACATATGAAGGAGGCCAGTCAAAGCTGTACACAGTCAGTGGTTGAGTTGATCTGAGAGGCAGAGGGCTCGCTTCAGGCCACCATGCACATCAGAGTCCCTGTGGTCTGCTTTACAGTGTCAGTGGTGCTTCTGCCAGCAGTCTCCTCCACAAACAACAGCTATTTATATCACTTGCCTGCTGCTGGGCTTTTTAGCCCTAAACTCTGCCTCTGACCGTGCCTGCACATGTGTGTTTGTGTGCCTGTGTGTTCATGCTTATGTATGTCAAAGCGATTATGTGCAATTGAAACTCTAATTAATTATTCAGTAGAGAAGTCAGAGGCAACCTGACAACATTTGACCGATGACTCTCGTGGTCACTAATATGTGCTAGACACAAACGCATTCACTCAGGCACATCATGAAAACGTGCTTGGTGGAAACACTCACGCCACAGACACAAAGATGAGAAGATGATGACATCCCAGTAGGAGGGAGAATCCCTTTCCACATACACACACACACACAAACACACACACACACACACACACACACACACACACACAGACACACACACACACACACACACACACACACACACACACACACACACACACACACACACACACACACACTGAATCCTGTACTCCCCTGTAAGTCTGGCTCTTAAATACTCCAAGTGCAGTGGCACCTAATCCTGGGCATTAAAGTATCTTGACAGTCTATCTGCCAGGTTCAGGTGTCACTTTTTAATTGTTCAAACTGCTGTGCATTTTCACTGCCCTGAATTCATGGCTTATAGTAAGGGGAAAGAGTAAGTGGCAACAGGAGATAGAGCATGTGTATATACATTTGGGGGTGGGGTATTAAAATGGGGGCACCCTTCCATGTGCACCCTCCCACTAGCTCTGCTTTCAGACTTCTGCTAATGCATTTGAGATTTAGTCTAAGTTCATGTCTGCAAGTGTGTGTACATGTATGGCACATGTATGCTCACAAGTGTGCCCAAGCCTGTCTGTGTGTTGTGTAAGGACAGAGCTGCTGAAGCCCCTCTTGGCAGGCCCCCTCTTCTCCTCTTTGAGCTGAACCCATTATAGTCTTATAAAGGAGGGAGAAGAGAGACGTTTGATATGAAGCAAAGGAAATAGATTGGCCTTATTTCCTGCCTGGCTGCTGCAACGCAGACACTTGTGTTGCCTAGACGATGCAGGCAATTGACACTCAATTTTGTTTGAAATATCACGCCTCTATCATGTCATTATCAGCTTCCCATGGTAATCCACAAAGCCGCCCTGTTTGATATCTGACAATAAGGGGGAGTCACAGAGTCGCAGAATCTCTCACTCGATTACCAGGCAGAGAGGGAAAAAAG
This sequence comes from Scomber scombrus, assembly GCF_963691925.1. Classification (NCBI taxonomy): domain Eukaryota; kingdom Metazoa; phylum Chordata; class Actinopteri; order Scombriformes; family Scombridae; genus Scomber; species Scomber scombrus. The sequence continues at coordinate 11,158,823 of NC_084988.1, read as the reverse complement.
GGTTGAGAATGAAAGGGAGCAGAAGAAGACAGAGCGAGAGACAAAGAAAGGGTGAACGAAATAGAGATGGAAAGATAGTGCAGGAGAGAGAGACAGAGAGGCAAAAAAAGTCACACATTTGTATGATAGTAGTGGGAAGTGGATGGAAATGGATATACCTGCCCTCCCTGCAGAGACATACAAAGGATCCCAATGGGCCGGGCATTGTGGAAAAAGGGGAAATCTGGGTGATAGGGGTGGCACTCTTCACAACTCAGAAAATGGGGCGATCTTGTAAACACACCCACTCATCTCATGAGGACTGATGGATAGACTGGGGTAATGATAGTGCTGAATTCATTCAGTCTTTTTATTCTCCCCCTCTCTCTTTCCTGTGTGTGTGTGTGTGTGTGTGTGTGTGTGCCACCCTGCCAGCATGTCTCTGGTCTATTTCTTGCTGGCCCTGCATGAAAGCAGGAAGCCCTCACCCACCCAAAAAGGTGAGAAACTGGCTTATGAGGAATGAACGTTACCTTCCAGCACTGACGGCCTCTGTCATGCGCTATGTGCTGGAACCTTTGACGGGGGCTAATATTGACATATGCTGGATGTTTTCAGACACTCTTCAAACAAGGGGAAACACAGCTGTTGGTCTCTCAGCTCCTAGGCAGGCAGAGAATACCTTTTGTGCACCTATGCACGTTAATAAGGTGTTGTCTTAAGGGAGGGGAGTGCAAGAGTAAGAGAAGAGGGGCCTCGCTAACAAGGGGGATGTGGATCAACTCTTTCCTTAATCCCCCTGTCTGCTGGTGATATTCAAAAATAACACTGTTAGTAAAAACATTCCAGGGCAGAGGTGCCAGCCTCTGAGGAAAGGGAGGTTAATGAAGGGAAATATTAGGGGACAGTCTGCAAGAAAGAGAAAGAAGAGATGATTCCACCCCCCCACTGAACATCTGAAAACTGGTAGAGCTAGGGCAGGTTAGCCATGCTGGGTTGCTACAATAAGGTCTCTTTCATACAGGTGTGTTGACGCCTGGGGCAGGCTTGGTCTCGGTCCATTCCATTCACCCTGGCTGATTTGAACAATAACTATCATATCTCTTAAAAGAGAAGGGAGGGTGAAGCGTCAAAAAGGAGATGCCTGAAAGCTGTGTCAGGGCCAAGAAAAACCCCCGCTGCTGTTGTCAGAGCTTGTTGATGTTGTACGGAGGAAAAAACGGGCAAGCTTTTTTTTTTTTTAACCCCCTCCCTCCATAACCCCACATTTTTTCCTCCTCTCCTTTCTCTCCCTCCACTTCTGCACTGGATTCTGTGTTTTGTGCCGTAGGACAGAGTGTGGTGAGGAGACAGAGGAACAAAGTGCTGCTGTGTGGAGCAGCAGCTGTTGCTTGCTGGATCAAAGGGGCAACAAGCGTGGTCTTCCTGGCCCAACGCTGCTCTGGAGGTGTTTGACAGACAGTCAGCAGCTGGGGCCGCACAGCCCGCCATGTAGGGGTCAGGCCGCTGGACTGCAAGGCCCAGGGGTGACATGCCCTCACTGGACAGGGGGAAGAGGGGAGAAGGTGTTAGATGGGAGGGTAAATAGAGGGAGAGATGTCTATGTTTGTTTCTTCTGTTGTTTTTGTTGTTGTTGTAGTTTAGAGAGTTTACTTCTGGGATTATTGCTGTATATTTCATCCAGATTGAATAGGACTTTAAGACGTTTACTCCTCTGTGATGAGCCAGTGAATCCACATGTATTTATCATAATGCATAGACAATAGCTGAAGCCTGATTTTAAGGGTTAAACCATCAATAGAACAGTATTGCACTCCACACTGCAGTACCTCTTTGGTGCTGACAGAAAATCAGAGTGAGAAAAGAGAGACAGACAGAGAGCAAGCATGCCGCAGTGCTATTGATTTATTTTAATTAGCTGCTCGTTAAATCGTGTCAGTTTGCAACACAAATATATAATTCTTTGTCTGATTTTCCACTCTAGTCTTAATGACTTGCACTCCCCGGGTTTCAGAGAGGAATGACTTCTACAGCTAGACTGACAGAGCAATGCAAATGTTACTCATATAGGGCTGAGGGGGGATGCCACAAAAGGGCAATGAGTGGAGTAATAAAAAGGGAAAGAAAAACAGGTCAGTGAAAGTCCATGGAGGAGAGGTGAAACAGTCCCCCTTTGAGAGGCAGACAAAAGAGTGTGGAGGGGGGTATGGAGGCACTGTGGATGAGAGAAAGAGGGAGAGTGGGAGACAGAGGTATAAACTATGTAAACACAGTGGCTGCCCTAAACGTGGGCCCTCTCCGACGTTCCTAAAAAACGATCCTGCCTTGCTCCGCTTCACATCTGCACTAAATCAAACACTGGGGTGAGGTAATGTTCGCCCGGCTTATGTCTCTTGACTCCTGTTTTAACTTAAGGAAGGGAAGAAGGACTAGAAAAAGAGAAACTCTGTCTCTGATAGGATGAGCAGGAGGAAACTTCCTCGTTCCAACCCTATCTCTTTGTCCTTTATCTTCATCCTGGAGGAGTGGGACCTATGAAAAGCTCCTTTGTGATAGTTTATGATAAATCCACAGATACTGTAGGTTCAGTGTGGTGGCAAGCTATGTATAAACTGTTACAGGGGGCCTGTTAGGAGCATGTGAGCTGATTCAATCAGTGTTGTTGACACTACAGTAGATCAGTGTTGGAGGTTCAGTAGCCCCAGACTGCCCCACTTCCTGACCGGACCATAATTAGTGTTTGCTTATACTAAACACACCCTCCTCATGGGGTTAATTTGCATGCACTTCCTGGTCAAAGGACATTGAGTGTTTTTACTCCTTTTACTTTCTGAGGGGAGAGGATCAAACTGAAGCTTTCCTCCTTTGATTCCTGCGAGTTGTGACTCAATCGCTGGGGGTTTGGAATCTTTATTTCTTTCTGAAGCGGAAGTATGGAAGCAATGAGCTTTAATAGGAACCAGAGGACAGTCATGTTTGCAAGCAGTGATCAGGGATTGAGTTTGGTGCGTTTTTGTTCAGATTGTGTTGCATCTAATCTTCCTGCCAAGACAGACAGGGGCCTGGGAATCTTTCTGACAAACATAAACTTGCCCCTTGTCCCTGGCAAATGAGCTCGAATAAATGGGCATGTGCAGGTCAGCCATGAAGGCAATAAACTGTCAACAATTTCCATATCACAATTTTAAAATGGGCTCCTTTTTTTGCACATCTACAAGGCTACATTTAAGCGGTCTGGCGCTCATTTATCAAAGAGGACATGTTTAGTATTTCTCTGTTCCTCTCTCCTGTCTCTATCTGGCTCTGGCTCGGTTACTTTCTTTCATCACAAACTCGTCAAACGAGTGACCCCACTCCTGATTGGCTGGGTTCCCTCTGATCTCCACCGCAATTGGCCAGCCAGGCAATGAGTCTCTCTCTCTCTCTCTCTCTCTCTCTCTCTCTCTCTCTCTCTCTCTCTCTCTCTCTCTCTCTCTATCTCTCTCTCTCTCTCTCTCTCACACACACACACTCTTTCTCTCTCTCTCTCTCTCTCTCTCTCTCTCTTTCTCTCTCTTTCTCTCTCATCTCCCTCCCTCTCGTTCTCTTGGCTGTGCTCCAGGGTAGGGTGGTTTGGCATGACGATTTCTCAGGGAAGGAATGCTGACAACAGGAGCGAGTTACCAGGTGTGGCTGCAAGTCAGTTAACCAGAAACAAGGCCTTTCTGACAGATTGAGATGAGGAAGCAAGAAAAAAAAAAAAGAGTAAATACAAGTACTCGGTCAGACAAGACTGGTTTGCTGTGATTTCATCCTCAGACTGTCAGTCCCTCTATGCAGTATTTGTCAACATACATTGCATTATGTTGCATTTAAGGATAAAGATTTAAAATGTGAAGGGCTCAGCTAAATAAAACAACAGCACATGATATGGTACATAGGATTATGCAAGTTCCCTATTAGATTTAAGTCTCTTCTTCTGTCTCTAACCACCACATACCCTCAATCCCTCCACACTCACAGACACACTGGGTATAGCATAACATTGAATGTTAGCCAGGGTATTTAACACCTAAGCAGGCACTCTCTGAAGCCTCCTCCACCCCCCCTCCTCTGTGTGTGTGTGAGCAGATATTAGTAGCCAGGGATACGGTGTTGATCCAGCCTGGCGGAGACCCCGTGTCAAGTGGACTCCTGCTGCCCTGGCTCCATCATTCATGTCTGCCTGTTATTTTCCTCTGTGACCTGCGCAGTCAAAACACTCAGAGCATGAGTAAATTTACCACTCATACAATCTCGTCATGGAGTAGGGTTCCCCGTCCCAGCAGTGATGCATACTGTATCCGCACGTACACATATATTTGTACATATGTGCTGGTCACGCCATTTTAGGGCATGTCAGTGAGAAGTGCTACTGTAGGCCGATTGGCAGTAGTGTCTGAAGAATGCACTGACATGCACATACACACTTATTGACGGACATGTGCATACATATTCACATGCACGCTCTAAAGCATACTTAGCACTGCAACTGCAGTTTTTGATGTGCAACTTGAAAATGTGTTTAAGGCTTAATGGCTAGAAGAAGCCAATTGCCCACATTAAACAGCAATGGACCACTGCCCCCACTGGCCCACTCTCTCCTCGGGTAATGTACACATTCTGAGCTTTATCCCAAGGAATGACCTCCACACGACCCCCTAACCTTGCCTTTAATTATTTGTTTGAAGACAGCATGGAGTTCCCATGCTGAGAGGTACTCTGTGTATGGTGTGTGCATGTGTGTGTGTGTGTGTTGATGTTTCTGTGCTATAACATTGAGCAGAGGCAGGCCATAATAAGCTAGACCACCAGATGTAGATAATAAAACATGGGCTTTTGGTTGGAGGTTTGCAGCTAGTGTTCCCTGTGAGCCTCCTGTGTTCTGGTTAGTCTACGGACACACTGGCGGTGGTTGTGGTCATGTCCATGGTGTTGATGTGTTGATTTACAGCGCACACATATATTTTAGCGAGTGGCTGGGAATTCTGGGTCCCCTGTGGTCAGCCTCTGTGTCTCTCCCAGGGCCGTAGGTCCTCAGGTCCATCCATCTATCCATCCATCCCAGTTGACTGGCCCTCATCTCTGGAGGATTCCTGGTTGTGTTGTTCTAAGCACACACCATTAGCAGCTCACGGGTCGAGGGAAAACAGTGTTATCAGGCCTGGCTCAGATAATCTCAATTGGCTTTACTCAGACTGATAAAAGGTGCTCTAAGGCCACGAGAGGCGCCCTTGGTCACCCCCCACTCCTTCCAGTGCACCACATCGCCTCCCGGTTACTGTGGCAACTTGTTTAGCGTACAAAAACAGAGGCTTTGTGTGTGTCGATGTGTCTGTGTGTGTCTGTGTGTGTGTGTGTGTGTGTGTGTGTGTGTGTGTGTGTGTGTGTGTGTGTGTGTGTGTGTGTGTGTGTGTGTGTGTGATATGGTGGTGGTTAGCTAATAGGGAATGTTGACAAGAAGCAGGTCCATCTCAGAAGCAGCTTGCAGGGAAAATATTTGACTATCCATATGTTCATCTACACAACAATGAGCTGTTTTCATACTCAAAATTATCATTTATAGAGAACAAACACCCTGGTAGCTAAATATTTTCCTGTTTACCTAAAGTCATACACTTCCTGTAAGAACAGGGAAAAACACAAGAGGAAGAAAACTGCTTGGAAGGAACATTTAGGAAAAAATGTTCCCTTTGATCATACAGCATACTCTCTGGTACATCGAGTATTTCCCTTTGCAGTCACTGGAAACCGTATGGGCAAATTTAGCACCTGGGAAGAACATTCCTAATATTATGTGTTTATGGTTATGTCCCAGAATAGGTAAGAATGCACATGGTTGTGATTTCGAGCTCCTTGGTGCGTCTAGAAAGGGAGAGAGCAGGACATATATTTTGTGTTTCACTGTAAGTTTAAAGAGGGAGTTAGATACCAGGAATGTCTTACTGTTTACTTGCTCAGCTGGTTTTGATGCTGGAAGCGCCTTGCTCTCTTAAGCACCGCAGGCATTTCTGACAGCATTGCTATCCAATAATGTTTTGTCTCCTTTGTTCTATTGAAAAATGCTTCCACAGTTATTAAAACTTAATCCTCAGTCCTCTCTTAAATCACAAATCATGCATTACAATCTTATAATTTCCAATCCAACTCTCTTATTTGTGCACCCCACCTCCTTTCCTCCTCTGTCGTCTTCTCTCATTCTCATATGGATGTGTTTCATCTTTTTCTCTTGGGGGCCCGCTGCACCCCTGCGTACCTGCACTCTGGATGCCCCCTGGCAAATGAGCACAGCGTCTCTCTTTTCCCAACCGTGCATTTTGTACGTTTAACCATGTCACTTTGAGCCGGGCAGATTACAGGCGTTTAAGTTCATTGGAGAAGGTAAGGGCAGGTATCAGGGCTTCATGGGGGATTAGGAGCCCAAATTGGTTCCAGCTCTCCCTTCCTTCTAATGACCAGTTCTTTAGCTGTACTGATGGTGCCATGGCCCGTACGTTAGAAGAGGGCGGTGAAGCCTTTTTTTTCCCTCTTCTCTGCTTTTTTGGAACCAGCAAAGGACTCCATGCTGGACAGCTCCAATGTGATTTGAAACCCCTATTTAATATCAACCACATGGTGATACCTGTAAGTCCGTGCTTCGTTTTTTTGTATGCGAAAGTGAATGAGATAAAGGCAGAAAGGAAGGGTGTAAACGAGGAAGAAAGGGAGAAAGGTGGAGGGCTTGCTTGGCCTGAGTGGCCAGCTTGTATTTGACACAGCCCAAGGCACCCCATTCCAAGTTAAAAAGGTTGCCCCTGGCTGGCAGTCACCTCCAGATGACCTCTGGCTTTACACTGGAAAAGCCACAGGAGCAAGGCTGGCTGGGGAGGCTTTGTGGAGCTGCGCTTATTCGCTGCTGTGGTGGTGATAAAACTTCAGACAGCCTAATTGATGGGCTCGCTGACATAACAATACCTTGTGAAAGCACGGAGTGGTCCATGCCTGGTCCTCATTTCTAGACAGCTGGAAGGGGAGCAGAACCCCCTACAATGCAGCCAGAGTGGGGTCCCACTGAGGGGAAGGGTGGAATTGGGGGTGGAGTGGTGGGGAGTAATGAAAGGAACCATTTGTATCACGCACTTTGCTAACTTAAAGCTTGCTTTAAACTTCCAATGGGTGATAACCCTGTAGAACTAACATTGTTTTGGAGAAGGAACTTCAGAAAATATGCCGTACGTATAAAGTTGTTGCATTAAACTGGCTGCAAAAGTGACTAAGAAAGACAGAAAGAGGGAGAAAGGGATGTGCCACGATGAAGGTTCTTCTGTGCCCAAGCTGCACTTAATACTTGAGGAATGTCTCCCTGGTGCCCATAGCAACCAAACGTAATCAAAAGCTTTATTAAAAGAGGGGGGAATAGATCATAAGGAACATTAAAAGTATCCCTCACTGGGTTCCCAAGTCAGCACACAATTGCTCTTTTGTTTGTTGCTGTTTTGTTGTGAGCTCCTCTTTCAAGGACTCGGTGGCTAATGTTGCCATTAAGTCATGCAAAACTGTTTTGTCTTGTGGTGGCTTGTGATGAATCTTTCTGTGTGTGAATGCAGGGTGATTTAATGTTTGTTTTTCCTCTCTGTCTCCGCCAGGTTCATTAATGCCAGGAGAAGAATAGTACAGCCCATGATTGACCAGTCAAATCGAGCAGGTAAAAAAAACAGCTGACGTACAGTGGAGAAATACTTCTCTATCTTTCTTTCCCCGGCATGAAGACACCCTTTCCAAATCCTTTACTGGCATGCACATCATGCCTGGAGCCCAGATTTTTTAAAGGGGTGCCCTACCTCGACTCCCTCTCGAAAAAACCCTTCTGCTCCTTCCCCTTCATCCCCTTTTCCATTTTCTCAATGTGATGTGTTCAGCAGTGGTGCAGGCTGTTTGTTGATTGACTCTAATTGGAGATTTCCCAGTCTAAGTGGAGAGAGAGGTATATTAGCACTCTTTCTGTGAATTACTAATTGGACACAAGAGTGCCAGAAATGCTAGCAGCAATTTATGAGTTATCTCCTTTTCTAGACTGTTTTATTCTTAATTTTTATCCAATCCAGGGAGAGGGGGATTCCTCTCCCTTTTTCTGCTGCTTTTCATTTTACACCCACAAGAACTGCTGCTCTGAATGTTAAAAGACCAGTGTGTAGAATTTAACGGCATCTTGCAGAACAGACTTGGCAGAAATGGAATATAACATCCTTAAGTACTGTATGTTTTAATTAGTGTATAATCCCATGAAAAATAACAATCATTGGGTTTTTGTTACCTTAGAATTACTCCTTTCTACATAGGGAGTGGGTTTTCCTTCATGGAGGGCGCCATTTTGCACCGCCATATTCCTAAAGTAGTCCAGAATGGACAAACCAAACACTGACACTCTAGAGAGGGCATTTTGTGTATTTTGCATGTTTTGCGTGTTTCGCAACCACTGTAGGTTCTCCTACACGTTTGGAAGGGGAGGAGGAGGAATTTGCAACCTCATCGCTAGATGCCACTAAATCTTACAGACTGGTCCTTTAAACTTCAGTTATTCAGCACATTTTAAATTGCTACTACTTCAAATTTTCAGTTTAACAGGATGAAATAATTTATTTTCAGTCTATATGATGCTTTGAATAAATCAGATCTGATGTACTGATTTAAGAACTATGCAAGGAGGAATTATAACCGATAACAGATCATGGAAATTTTATTGTTAATTGATAACACGGTTATTTTCAATATACATTGTGGTCAGATTACAAAGAGCACAGAAAAAATGAGTAGTAAACACGCCTCTCTTGATCCTGTGGAATGATTCCGTCACCCTAAGCTTCATTGACTGTGGCATTACCAAAAAGAAGCCAAGTAATTTGTCTCAGGGAGGGAAAAGCTGTTTTTGTTGATTAGCAAGCTCCCCGTCTTAAAAAGGTCCCTACACACCGGGGTGGAGATTGTTCAAATGAACATGAGCCATGATTAAAATGAGACACACTTACAAATGTGGGCGACTCTTTCTACAATTACAGCACTGTTGTGTGGAATATTTGACAGCATGCAACCAATGTGTGCCAATCAACAATCTCTCTAAAAACAGCATGACTAACAGCTCCCCCTAATCTTCATGAATTACAGATTATCCAAGATAATACTGTTACAGTCCTAGAATACACTGTTTTTCTACAGATTCCAAAGAGCATTAGTTCATTAGGGCTTCTAATAGACAAAACAAAATGCAACTGAGCAAATTGATTGCTACTGTATTATCTGTATCATGACAGATAATCAGGTAAATCATAATATTGAAACACAGCTTTGTGATTATGTTCAGATATGCTATGTTATGTTTAAGAATAGACTCATATGTACTGATTTGAGCAATGAGTGGGTGAATTGCCTGCTATGGCAGAAATTCCTCTCATCCTGTCAAACTACATGCTTTCTTCTCTTAGTTAAGAGAACAATGTATCTCCTGTGAGTGTGGTTTTGAATGACACTGGCTGTGTGTATGTGCGTGCACGTGTGAGTGTGTGTGAGCTTGCATGCACGAGGACCTACTGTATGCGTGTTTGCATGCCACGCGTCAGTTAGTGCGGTCCACAAACATGAGCACAATGTCTTACAGTATGTTTGGGCTGGAGCTGGGACAATTGCTGATTGTCTGGTGTGTTTTCTCTTCTTCTTCCCCCTCCCTTTTTCATGTCCACGTTTTGACTACAATCAGGTTTTCTTCTTGATCCTTCAGTGAGCCAAGGAGCAGCATACAGTCCAGAGGGCCAGCCAATGGGCAGCTTTGTGCTGGACGGTCAGCAACACATGGGGATCCGACCAGCTGGTAAGTCCACCCATCTCGCTTGATTCGTTCCTCTTCCCCCCATCATGCCTGCTATTCCAGTCTCTTCCAGTTACCCTCAGTTATCACAGAGCTGATCAACACCAATCCTCTTGTGTGTAGCATGCCATTTAGTCACCTCAGCACGAAGCATATCCCCAAGTCAGCAAACATAATACTAACAATTGCTGTACAGTCACAATAACACTTCTCCTTAAAAGTATTTCACCATTCCCCAGACTGCTGCCTGTCTTGCTTGTTTGTTTGTTTGTTTGTTTTTCTCTAATCTAACACATCTGGGAAGCTCTCTCTCAAATTATCATAATAAAGGGATTTGGAGGATGCACTTCTTCTACTACTTACTGTTTCCACACGTCATTTTCCATCTGATGCTACCCAACCTCATCCGCTCTATCAGTGGGTCTCCTCTAGCCTCTCTGTGATTCAAACTCCTGCTGACCCTTTTCTGGCGTTTATCTCTTCTTTCTAGGGCCTATGAGTGGAATGGGGATGAATATGGGCATGGATGGGCAATGGCACTACATGTAACCTTCAACTTGTAAAGCAAAACGCAAAGAAAAAGGGGGAAGTAAGTACTGGGTTCTTTTCCTTGTTTTTTTTTTTTCACCTTGGGGCTGTGGGTTTTTTTTGTTTTTTTTTCACCCACGATTCCCTTTCATTTCACAAGCACTACCCTTTTTTACCCTTGACCATCATTGTACAGCAAGCTCCAACCCCCTACTCCCCAGAATCAACAATTATCAGCAAGCACACAGGGATTTTTTAGCAAGCGGTAGAAGGCGGGCAGTAGCCAAGGATAAATTGAAGACCTGGGAAAAAGGGGGAGCCTTCCTGGGACATAGAGGACCCGACTTGTGGCGCCAGACAACAAGAACGACAACAGAGGAAGGAGGGGAAGAAACAACCTGGCATGGCATGCACAAATTTATTTATCACAACAGCACCATCGCTCTCCCCATCCCGGACAGCCAATGCAAATGTTGGACATTTAGGGAAAAAATAACATCTCCTGGGGAATGGGCTGACGGGGAGAAATTAAGCAGGCTCCAGTGAAGCGATAAAGAAGGAGAAGTGAAACTGTCCTCCGAGTGACATAAATCTGTCTGGGGAAGGATTGATGCCCAAATTATCTTATATGCAAAGACGGGAACACTGCAGTACATTACGGTCCCTGAGCGAGATATACGGGCCGTGGGTGACATGGCCGATCCTTCACTGGGGGTTTGGTTTGAGCTGTGTAAAGGGAAGAATGAGTGTGAGGGGGGGCTGTGTGTTTTGATTATTTTTTACTGGAGGGAGACGATTTAAGGGGGGGCGGGGGCCACTGACTAGCCTGACCTGAGTCTCACAGACAAGAGCAGGGAGACATTGAGATAAATTTATAAGGTTGTAGAAACAAGCATGGCTGCATCTAAAAGGAGGGAATCTCTTTCACGCATACAGATACAGTGTCTCTGTGTCACTGTCTTTCTAAATCTCTTTCTCACACACACACACCCACACCCATACACACACAATCCCTATACAGCTAAATGGCGGCAGCCTGATTAAGCTGGCCATTCTGCCTCCCGCTAGTGCCACAGTGCTGACATTTGAAAAATCAAGACATATCACATCCTAAAGGCGGCAGGGCAGAAGGGATTTTGCACCTAAACTCCCTTGCCCAATGAGGCACAATATAATAACACTTACCTTGATTAAAAGAACCCTTTATATGTAAATGGAGACTGGATTTTCCAAAGGGTCACAGCAACGATTCTGCCGACAGAGATCATTTCACCCCTCTGGTCCTTGCTTTCTCTCTTTCTCTCTCTCTCTCTCAATCTCTCTCTCTCTCTCTCTCTCACTCTGTATCTCCCTGTCTCTCACTCGTTTTCTCTCATCCCCTCCTGTCTTTGCTAATGGCAGCAGGAGAAAAAAAAAGGAAAATCAGGAAGCAATGTTCCCTAAAACAGCCACACAGAGACAACATTTGCTCAGGTTGGCTAATTCTTAATATAGGGCTATATAATTTTGAGACTATTTAATTACGTAACATACTTTATGCTTCATGACCAATTACATTAATAGCTTAATACAGAGGAATATTATCCTCTCTTGATTTGATTACACAGCCACACAATATGGTATATTTGGTACTTAATTATGGCCAGCCATTGAGCAGGACTGCTGTGCCATAACAGAAGCACACAGTCAGTCAGCCAGGGAGACAGGCATGCAGGGATGGAGAGAGGGAGAGAGAGGCCCGGTCTGTCCTCAGTTATTGTCTTCAGATGGTTTTACCACTCTTGTTAATAAAGGAGGGGGGTCTCAGATCTACTTAACGGAATGACTACAGCTTACAAGACTGGAGATTACCAGCTTACAGTGTCAAAAACATCTGCTGGGCCTTTTAACAGGGGCTGCTCTAGGTTATATGGAGGTGAGGGCACCCATCATACCCCAACACCCTGAATGATTTATTTATTTTATGACCCCAGTAGTGAGGTTTTAAGAGACCTGCTCTGACAAACATGTGCATTTCAAATGAACTGACATGGAAAGGGAGTGTTAGAAAATGGCACAGCTTTCAACCAATGAGACTGGTCATTAATCTTGGCCTTTGCTGTCCCTTTTTCCCTCTCTCCTTTCTGTCGCCCTCCTCTTCCCCTCACCAGGGCCCTCCAGTGTAATTTCTTAATTGCAGTGTACTAAGGTGGAGGAATGCAGAGAGTGAGCATGCCTAGTGACCTTGCAGTGACCTCTCCCCTCCTATTACAGCTCCTAATCCCCCAGGGGTTCACATTACAAAGCAGGCCGGCCCAAACCCAGGCCCCCTGGCTCCAGCGGGACCCCCTGCTCTCACTTGTCTCTCCCCAAGGTCCAGGCTTCTAGACCAGCCATGTTCCCATACTCCAGTCCCAGGCTCCAGGAACAACCCCCCCTCCACATCTTCCTCTTTTCTTTCTCATTACAACAAACAGCCGTGTGAAAAGCCAAACAGTGGCACTGCAGAGCGCGCTCTGTGTTCTGGTTCCTGTCACAGTATGAGGGATGCCAGCATGCTGAGGTCGCTACACATATGAAGTAGTGTCCATCTTAAGCAACATCAATATACTCCACCTCCTTATTCCTTTCCTTTCTCTTTCTACTTACTTTTATCGTTGTTGCTCTGTCTTGGTGCTGCCTTCCTCTCTCTTTTTTCACTTCCAAAACCCACACACACTGTACATGTGAGAGCAGTATTTTGTTTTGCTTAAAATGCTCCCATTCATGGGTGGAACCAAGTCTTTAATGTTCACTGTCTTGGTGATACTGCTAACTGAGTCCTAAATTATTTAATAACTTCTTTAAGGGATTCTAAATCAAATATGTTCACAGAGGCATGTTCCCATGAGAGAACGCCTGTTCGGTTTGTCACTAAACTCAGCTGGGGAATTGACTTTTCCACTCAAGTATTAGCACTTCTCCACATCAATACAGCTGGTTGGTTTTCCTCACATCCTCCAGGACTGTAGTGTCTGTGGATGACCGAGGATCACTTTCCAACCTGAGACCTGACCACAACGCTATTGGGCATTGTAAACCCCTCACCATAGCCTAAAATAGCCCAGCGCAATAATGTCTCTCTTTACTTTAGGAGCTAAAAGCGCTGCAGTCGCAGACGCAGTGTCGTAAAATTTTGCTAAGCTCTTTGTTGTTGAAGTCATGTGTAAATTGAATTAAGGCCTGTTAATGGAGAGGCAGTGCAGTGAGAAATGTGTTTTATTGACTGTGTAAATACATTTTCCTCTTTCTGTCTTCCTCCCAGGTCTGCCAGGCATGCCAGGGGAATATGTACCTCAGAGCGGTCCTATGGGCATGAGCATGGCCCCAACCACTTACACCAACCCTCATCAGATGACCTCTCACCCTTCCCATCTCCGACACGGACCCCCTCTCCACGCGTACCTTCCCGATCACCACCACACCCGCCATCCTCACCACCCTCATCATGCCATGCTGATGCACGGAGGACCCTCGTCGCACCCAGGAATGACCATGTCTGCACAGAGAACCCCCTTGCTCACTCCTATTGACCCCAGTACTGGAGGACAAGGCCTGGACATCCATGCCCAATAGTATAAGGGAACTTTGCTACCAAGACAACAGCAGCTACTACAAGAAAACAGTTAAAAAGAAAGCAGCAGCCCACAATAAATCCTATTTTGAGACTATTTTTAAGAATAAAAAGTGAAGCCTTTTGACCAGAATTTGACACTAAAGAAACAGAATTCCAGATGAACTGTGATAATTCTTTTTTTTTTTTTTTAACTTGTCAATTTTGTTACTTTCATCCAAACAGAGGACCAAGCTGACAAGAACACTTTGTAAAGTCTTGGGCTTTTGTTAAAGATCAACAGAGGATGTTTTGACATACACGTGTGTGAAGAACGGACAGATACACACACTCCAAAACACACACTTTTTCGCACACACCTTCATAAACACTTTCATGTCACGCATCTAAAATAAAAATCACTCTGGAAGATTTAAAAAAAGAAACAACAGAAAGACTCCAAGAGTTATAACTACTGTAGTATAAAAAATATAGATAAATAAGTTAAAACTTGTGCATTTTTCGTTGATCACATGGTTTATGTTTTCTGAGCTAGTTTTAGAATTAAAGGTTAACCTTTTCTCTCTCACACTGTGTGTGCTCCTTCCTGGAGGAGAAACTGTCTCGCAGCACAGCACTATAAAAGAAAAAAGGAAAAAAAAAAACAATAAGAAGATGGAACATCTCAAAAAGGCTCCAAACCACAGAGGGCAATCAGGTCCTGTCCCCCATAAGAACAGGGCATGATGGGAAAAGGCTGCTAAATGACACCGGATCTCTCCAGAAGATTCAGTTTGAACATTTGTCATGCCCCTCTTTTTTTGGCTCATGAATGAATGTTGCCCTGTAGATTTTAAAGGAAAAAAAATCTTTGTTTGAATTGCCCAAGCACTGGATTGTGTTGGTTTTATACATTTTTATTTTAATATTATTTTATTTTTTTGTACCCTGGACTCTCATTGGTGAGAGCCTATTGAAGGAAGCTTAATAGTGGAAAAGCAACATCCTACACAGCTTCTTTATCTGCGGATCAACATTCTTGCCATAAGGACAATACTGACACAAACGTTGATTCTGTGGCACTGGAGAAGCATTTGATGGTTGATGCACCAAAAAACCTAAAACTAAAAAAAAAAAAAAAAAAAAAAAGAAAGAAAGAAAAAAAATCTTAAATTATGAACTCAATGCTTTTGGGGGGGGGGAAAAGCTGAGAGAATATTGTAACAAACTTCGTACAGAGTTCAGTCTATTAATTGTTTCATGTTAGATATTCTATGTGTTTACCTCAATTGAAAAAGAATGTTTTTGCTAGTTTCAGATCTGCTGTGGCATTGATATTGTATGTCCATGAATTCCTTCCTTTTTCAGCACGTGTTCCTCACTAGATGATAAGATGCCGTCTCCCTTAAGCTTTGTCAAAAATACATTAAATACTTGTATGAGGACTGTGACGTAATGTTTAAAAGGTGTTCAGTCACAAATGCTGTAATAAATATTTCATTTTTGATTTTGTTAGATTTTTGTGTGATTAACTGAGAGTCTTTATCTATGTTGCCATTTTAACAGTAATAAGATTCATTATTATTATTGCCATTTCTGCGTCGTCGCTTGTCAATATGGTCTCAAGTTTTAATTATAAATTCGTAAATTTAAAAATATTTAAATTCCCACTTTTCCAGCAGTCCGTTCCCAGTGGCTTGCAGACTGCCCCATTGGGTATCAAACACCCTCTTTAAACGACAATTACAAATTACGATTGAAATGTATCTTGCCATGGCAATTTATTTAGGCGCACAAATATGTCCACCAAATGATAACTGTCAAATGCAAATGAAGGGTATAAATTACACAGCGAATTCACCATCAACCCGACTTAGCTTTAGACCAAAAGATAAAGGCTCACTAAAAAGGAGGCGGACGTGGCCTTAGTTCACAAATTGCAGAATAGACAAAAATAAATTAGATTTTCCGAAGAGTATTGATTTTACACTGAATCTAAAACTCTCAACAACAAAACAATCTCAATGTGTTATATGCAGAGGTAAATATGAATTTATAAAATGTTTTAAAACGGATTAATAATATTTTAAATATGTCTGGCCGTTTAAACAAAGTAGAGTATCCGTAATCTGGAGGGGGGAAAAGTTCACTTATTTTAGATGCATTCACCCTTCACTCTGTCCCCGGCTTTCACACAATAGAGCAAGCATTTGTTCCCTGTGTAATTGCTCCAACTGAGAACCATTGCTGGGCCTCCTTCATTGAGCGCTCTGCTCGTTTCTGCCGTTTTGCAGCGCCGCCTGTCGGCCTAACATGGTACCGTCGTCCAGGAGTCCACAGATGGGCTTTAATAGGTTATCTCTTCTCTCTCTTCTCTCTCTGCTCGCCTGTGTTTGCCCGCGGCCATCCAAGTCATAGCCTTAGACCAGAAATGACAACATCACTTCGGCTAAAATATTTCCTGTCCCTAGAATAGATACTTCAAACTTCTGCAATGTTGGATTCAAGGCTTCTTTTTTTTCTCTTAAGTGTTTGTCTTTTAATTTTCACTGCAAACACTGTTTAGCACTTCAATAATTCTCAGAATCAACTAATCAGAAAAAGTAAGAAACAACAACAACAACGAAATAATAATTATAATGATAATAATCATATTATTATTATTATTATTATTATTATTAGTAGTAGTAGTAGTAGTAGTAGTAGTAGTAGTATTAGTATTAGTATTATTAGTATTATTAGTATTATTAGTATTATTATTATTACATTGTATAGAAACAAAATTCTATTTAGTGCATGAAAACAAACTAACCTGGATTTTCGTTTATATAAACTCGTTTTTGTAAACTCAGCTCATGTGGCCTGCTGAAAGGTTTTTTTTTTTTCTTTCAACAAGCAGCTCTTCGCTTGTATTATTCTGGATTTTTTCAAATCATTTGCATTGGCCCAAAAATGACCTGATCCTTATTTTGCTATTAATTAATTTGTAGTTTTTCAGAACTAGGCTATTATAAATTATCAACTCTCAAAATGTATTTTTGCAAACACGCATTTGTTTAAACAGCAGTTTAAATAGTTTGTTCATTTATTTATTCAACTTTTTTTTCTGTTTAGAAAGAAAAGAAAAATGTGATGTTAATTATAATGACGTCTTTTTGTGATTTAAAAATCACCTTGGAGACCAAATATTTCCAGTATAATTTTCTGGAGGCAAAGCTTTAAAATAATGTTTTTAACAATATCAACAGTTTATTTTCTGTATAGTGGAAAAAAGTTCCTTTTAACCCAGTGATGGTCACTCAACAGCATGATCTCCTTTAATGTTCGTCTAGTATTTGCTTTTAATGTAATGCATGTTGTCTGTGAAATTTGGGACGTATTAACTGCACAGGTTGTCTTTATGTAACATTTTTCCACGCGCACAGAGGAGAGTTAAGTCTTAACCAGGTCGAAAAAGTAAATGTAGATATTTATTGGTTTTACACTAGAGTCTAGTTAATGATGCATCTTACTCTCTCAAGTATTTAAAACCTAAAAGTCCTTTTTTGTTTTTCTTGTGCTCTATTATTCTGCGGATAAAACGGAAGGAAGAAGCCCTCCGTTTTGTGCGGAGATTATCAGATGAAAAAGAGAGAAAACGTGAGGATTACTATGGATGGAGAGGATTTTAATATTAATAGTTTTCTTCTTTTTTTTTTTTTCCCCTTCCCTCCCGGCCTCCCTCCCTGCCTCCCTCCTCCTCCACCTCCTCCTACCCCCTTTTCCCGATGAGACAGAAGGTAGATTGCCTCTGCTGCTTTCCTTTTGCCGATTCGGTGTGACAGGGATGATGGATGATCCAGCCGAGCTAAACAACTCCTCCCCTTCATCTCCTCCCTGTCAAAGCCAGTCCGGGCTGCTGCTGCAGGAATAAAATAAGGAATATATTCCCTCTGCACTGCTGCACAATGCAGCCCCGGTCCTCTGGAAGACACTCACTTTGCCCGTGCAACAAAATTAAAAGTCCACACAGTTTACCCGCTAGAAACATGTGCTTATGTGTGTGTGTGTGTGTGTGTGTGTGTGTGCGCGCACCACAGAGGCAACGTGTTAATAATGCTTATGTTATTGGCTCTCTTTTCTCTGCACAGCGTCTGGTAAAGTGGGGTGTGTGATCTGGGAGAGGGCTGCAAATATGTATATTTTGATACACGCGTGCATCTGCTGGCTGAGAGGGAGAAACACTTTTTTTTAAAGAAAAAAAGTTTTGCGTCTTTGTTTTTCTTTTAAAACGCTGATTTGGATAGTGGTCATAAAAAAGGACGCACACGCGGGGGCTGAGTGTCTTTCGCTTTGCAGCTGGCTCTCCCCAAAATGGCTTGCTCTGGGGGACAGTTTTTAGGTTTTTTTGTTTTTTTTGTGAATTGTGAATGTGTGCGTGCTGCCCTCCTTTTCTTTCTTTTTTAACATTTCAGCAGTTTTCTCTCCTCTTGCCATAAGGTGTTTCTATGACTACGTTATGTAGGCCTGTGTTAGCGGGTCAGAGGCGGGGGTCCCTGGGAGAAAAGGGCCGCATTTGGCTGATCATTTATCAATGTCAACCGCATAATGATTCTCCCTGCAGTCCCCCTATTGATGAGGATAATTACATTAGCTCAGAGTGACTGATCAATAAAGCCCAGGGAAAATGGTTTATTATAGCACCACCAAAAGGGCTTTCTGGAAGAGGGGGACTGGCTGCTTTAAAAAAAAAAAAAAAAAAAGAAAGAAAGAAAAAAAGGCAGGGTTCATCTGCGCAATCTAAACTCCGGAAAGATAATCGAGTGAGAGGCAAAACTTCATCTTGACGTAGTTTGTGTTGTGATTTCAGTGCAACCTTTAGTTTTTCCCTCCCACGATTGTGTTGTATTCTCATCTTTTCTTCCTTTTTTTCATGTTTACTGCCTGAAGGGAAACTAGTTTATTTTTTTTTCATCATGCTCTGGAATCCAAAATACACTACAATATCCATCCTTATTACACGAGGAAACACTTGACCTTCTTGGTGTGGAAATCATACAGTTTTACAACCAGCTGGCAAACTCTGATTGACTAATGCAGAATTCATTCATGTTTTGTGTGATCATACCTGATGACCAAAAAAAAAAAAAAAAACTGGAGGTAACATGGAACCTAAAGGCACCATGTAACTGGTTAAGTTGTGATTTTTAGAAAATATTCTCGTTATAATTTGTCTTCTCTGCATCTTGATGGCAGTGACGCCTGACGCAGTGAGCAATAGCTCAGATCAAACCGGCCTTCGTGTGGAAAACCTTAAAAAGTAAACAAAAAAGTCGTCTTGTTTGGCTGGTCAAGTAGCAGAAATACTACACCGACATAAACAAAATACTCCATAAAGACGACGAGTAAATTATTTCCTGACCCTTCTCTCCCTCTCAGTCTCCCCCTCCATGTGCGTGTGCTCTTTAATTGTCAACAACTTATCCCCTGCAGGAATGTTGCAAACTCTTTCGCCTTAATTCTCCGTGGTGAGCCGTGCCAGCTCCCATTTACCACTGATGAACGTGTCTGCAGGAGACAGCTCCATTATCTAGTTATCATTTATGATAGTATTTCCTCACACAATAGAAGAGGAAACGTGCCTACACAGATAGTCCCATTGATGGCTCTTCGCTGCCCTTTTACAAATAACGCGGAGTCGCTTAAAGGCTATTTATTTGATGGCATTTTGATAAAGAGAAAATTATGATTTTATCTGGAAAACAAAACCCGGACATATTGGAATTACATGCAATTAAGACCTGATGAGAAGTTGTTTTGTTCTTTTTTTTTTATTTGAAAAAACAAAAAACAAAAACACAACAAAAAACAAACAATAAAATCCAGTGTTCTTTTATCCGTTGAATATTAATTCAACAGATACACATATGTGCATCAGACTACATTTCAGACAGAGTGGAGAACATAAAACTCTCTTTAGGAGAAATGCTGAAATGAAGAAGTGCCTCCTCTGTGCTGGCTAATGGCTGATATTCAGGACTTTTTGCGCGCTTGGCCGCCTGTCTTCTTAAAAATGAGTGACAGTCACCACCACAGCCCCCCTTCCCCGACATACACACACACACACACACACACACACACACACACACACACACACACACACACACACACACACACACACACACACACACACACACACACACACACACACCACTAAAATAAATCTTAATGATGTAAAAAATTATAATTAGTCAAGTAACATAGCTACAGGGGTTGTGGATGATCAGTAAGTGGAAATTGCAGTGGCCAGTTGGGAAGCAGAAAAGAGGGCGTGTGAGTGCAGAATAAATAAAGCGCAATAAAAAGGGAAATAGCCGGAGTTTAGTCAAGCCTTGAGGTACTCAAACCTTTATTTCAATCAGTTAAGATTTAATTAGGCAAGCCCCAGGCCCGAGTGTCTCCTTTTTCTCTCTCATTATGTCGTCTTCTCCAGCGCTGTGTTACAATGGCCCCAAGGTTGTCAACATTTGACCGGTTTTTCCAGTGAAATAATCACGGTTTATGGCTTGAGAAGCCATAAGATTCACAAATAAATCTGACATTATTCCATTATGAGAAGGACGTCCTAACAGTGAGCGGCGAAAATATCGATTGTCTTAATTTATGGGTTGTTGTTACTGTTGTCCTAAGTTGATTGTTTTTATCCCAAATTTCCTTCAGTTATTTTGAGAGCTTAAAAAAAAGGTTAGAAATATCTTGCGGGTAGCCGAGGGCAGCAAAGTGAGACATTTCACAAGAAGTGTAAATAACAGGGGGCTGAGAGAGGAGGGGAGGGAGAGAGACACACACAGAGAGAAAACATTTTCTAAAATATTATATTGCTCATGGTTATTGAATAATAAGCGCTATCCTATTGGTACGGTTCAAATCAAATAATTGATCATCTCCATATGACATAGATGCTTTTTGCCGGGAGAGATAAAGCAAGAGAAAAAGAACCCCTCCCCACCACACCCTTGGGCGCACTGTTATTACATGATGGCGACCCCTTCTGGAGGCCAACGTAAATGTGTTTATGGAGAGAAGAAGAAAGAGAAGAAGAGGAAGAAGAAGAAGAAGAAGAAGAAGAAGAAGAAGAAGAAGAAGAAGAAGAAGAAGAAGAAGAAGAAGAAGAAGAAGAAGAAGAAGAAAAAGAAGAAGGAGAGGCCTGTCTATCTGTCTGGTGTGACACCAGCTGGTGTGAAGCCTTCATTCACTTTGGATTTTTTTTCCTTTTCACTACCTTAAAAAATCATGCAAAAGAGATGGACCGTTTCTATCATGTTCCACCCTCTAAGATGATAAGAGCCTGACCTGCTACAGTGAATGTGACCTCCAAAGACTCTCATCTCATATTTACTCACAGGTATATAGCTTCTTATGCATGTATTAGGCGGCCACGTTGATGGTAAAATCAATAAAGATGGATTGTAGGGTCAATATTACGCTTTGCATGGGGACTTGTTGCCCGAGAGAGAGTGTGTGTGCGAGTGAGAGAAAGAGAGAGAGAGAGAAAGAGAGAGAGAGAGAGAGAAGAGCAATTCATAATGCGACCGCAACATCTCTGCAGGAGCTGTGTGTCTATGTGTATATGTGTGTGTGTTTAAAGGAGAGAGACTTGAAGAGCAGGGCAGCAGGGCTGAAGTCATCCAGCCAGGGGCCTGAAGGACCCGGCTAACACTGACATCATTAATCACGGCCCACTTGAAGATTATGACTGAAAGTATAGAATCGGTAACCATTATCGTCTCACATGGCACTTAAAACCTCTCCTTATTTTTCAAAACAGTGTAATGGCATAGAAGTCTATACAAGAAAAGAAAAAAAAAGAAAAAGAAACGGGGTAGAGTGGAGTGGTAGACTGGTATCACTGGGATGGAGTTACCGACTAACGTTTCCTCTGGAGGAAATATGAAGGAGACACAGAGGTGGTCCACTTCATTATGTGGCCAACATTGGTTTAATCATGATTATAATAATAATAACAGACTAATAATTCCATCTGCAATCAAACATAGCAATACACTGCAATTGATTTAAATAGTGGTAATGATAATGATAATAAAAAATAACGACAGCAATAATAAAATAATAGGCCCAATAAGAACGCTTTTATTATGATTGTATTATTATGATTATTACAATAATACAAAATAACGAAATACAATAATTTCGTTTTGAAAATAAATTAGACGCGTTTTAAAATCAGAAGTACAAAAAGTGCGGTGTTTCCTGCTTTGTGTTTAAAAAAGGAAACGGCTTTGTTAATATTTTAATATTTTCGGCAAAGTTTTTGTCAGGGTGACAAATGATTGGGATAATCTCAATTACAGAGCAAAGCAAGGGAGGAGAATTATCCATTTAAATCGACTGTCTTTAAAACGAATTCGTGTTTTTCTTTTTTTTTCTGTAAGTCTGTTTTTCTTTTTTCCCCCTCTTTTTTGTGTGCCAGAGACCGGTATCGTGTCATTTTGTAGACATAATAATGTTAGGCTATCATAAAGGCAAAATAAATAGATGAAACGTTCCAGCTGCGTAACATCTGCAAACTGTGAAACCGACTTCCTCCTCAGATTACGTTACAAAATATATTAGGCCTATATCAAAGAATGTAAACGCATCCACGCTGCTATTTAAGGAAATATGTTCCCACAGCATCAACTGCAGCATCAGAGTCTCTTTTTTTTGGTTAGTCTGTCCATTTAAGTTTGTCATTTCTGGTGTTTTATGCCAGATGATCCAATGACTGATAGTGTGAGGACTGCAACGAAAAACGCATCCTACAGTACATCTGACATTTTGTAACATCCCTGAGATCACTTTGATGTGCATGCTCCTATTTTATAGCTATGTGAGTGTTTGGACCAGTGAACAGCATATTAGAGATGCAAGAAAAGCTAGCAAGGTCCCTGTTAGCAGTCGGAAGCTGCAGTGATGAAAAGGAATAGCTGGTGTCAAGAACTTTTTTAGCACATCACTACAGCTGGTGGGAATAAATAGTAGCCAACTGAAGACGAGGAGGGAGGGAGGGAGGGAGAGGAGGAGGAGGGGTGGGTGGGTTTGTGAAAGCTGGGATATAAGGCTGTTTGGGTATGTGACCACAGGGAACCTGGGTTTTCATATCTTCTCTACACAATAGAGGCCCTGTGCACGACTGTCTCACAAGTCCAACTTTGTTTCTCAACAAGGAGTGTAAACTGTTGTCAATATTCAGATAGCCTTCATCTGCCAATAATGACAGGCAGCCGGCTTCCTATCTTATCTGCAGGCCAGGTAGCGCCGTACCTGGGGGGAATAACTGCTGCGATAAAGAGTGTCTGGGCCAACAGAAAGGCTCTTGTCTGTCTGTGAGGAGTTAATGGAGAACGCCACTGGAGACAGGAAGTCCTCAGAAAGTGAAAAGCACTTTATTGCGCACCTGAATGGCTAGGCATAGGGTTTCTCTCAAACCCAATGGGAAAACCACATTACAGCTCCTTACACAGGGTCATTACAACAGGGCAATGGAGTTCAAGTGATTCATTGCATTTGAATGACAACATCACATCACTCCTTTCATTCTTCCCCCTTGTGTGACCTGAGGAGGATCCCTGTGGGACTGGGATGTTGTCAGTGGAGCGACGGAGCTGGAGTTACTGTAGAGAGAGTGCAAGACTTAGTCCCTTCAAGTTTTTCATTCAGGTGTGCGTGAAAAATCACTGCAACACACGTGTTGCCTCATCTACTTGTCAGTGACTCTGAGTCAGGACTGGTGTAGTGGCTGTTGCTTTCTTGCTTTCTGCAACAGGTTTCTGGGCCAATAACCCACAGTGCACTGCGATATGACATCATCAGGTCTCTAAAAATGAACTGCAACATCGATCCATTGCAGGCTGACCTCCCATAAGTCAAATATAGGCTAGATGATGTGGGACATGTGTTTGGATGGAAGTGTATATTTACCTGTCACCAGGAACTCAAGGGCATGGCAGCAGTGATGTTGTATCCAGTCCCAGAGTGGAGTGTTTTGGGGTGAAAATGAGTTGTAAAAGTGATAAATGGCCCACATTTCTCTGAGCTGAGGAGCACTGGAGCTGGCACCGTGCTTTCAGCCAAACAGTTAATTGCTCAGCACAGTGAAGGCCCAACAAAATACTCGTAAAGCATCACACACACACATACACACACATACACACACACACACACACACACACCGACACACAAAGGTTGAGTCCAGTCAACCTCTTCCTCTTTTCTCCCTCTCTGCTTTTCTTTTCTCGACTCCTCCGGCTAAATGGCTGCTTCCATCTCTGCCCTTCATAATTTCTCAGCACAAAAATATTATGTTGCTAGTGGCAACAGCTCAAAAAATAAAAAAACAATCACATCTGCTCTTTCAAATATTTCCAAAATTAAGCAGTCTTTACATAATGGAGGATTCGTCTCATCTGTGCAATTTCAGGCCAAGATTTATTGTGCTGTGATAAGGCTTGTTTTGACAAATGCAAGGCTACTTCTGAATGAACGCTGGGCTGGCACAGTGCGCAGGGCCAGACCCACTGTTATCAACTGGATTAGTGGCTCTGATTACGCCCTGGATTCAAGCACTGCTCTCAGCACCAATCAAAGTGCTGTGGTCGATGCATCCCATAATAGCTACAGTCGTCTCCATGGCCACCGCCACCCATGTACAGTAGCTCCACCTCCTCCTAAGTGCACTTATTTCATAATAACAAGCTAGCGACAGCTCTCATCAGGCCATCGCGCTCACAAATAGAGGACAGTGGATATGGTTAGCCAGGGTTTGTTTTGAGCCTCTTGCAACTAACCTTTCCCCCTGACTACCTCCACAGTCATATTTTCCTGCCACACAACTCTAATCTTTAAGAATGTCATTGGTTCTCACTGACGTCTACTGCTGCCTTTCTGTTGTCGCTCCCTCTTCTTCTTCTCTTCTACCCTGCTGTTCTCCTCACCCCACCCATCCCCATGCTGGCCTGTACCTGTACCTGTGGATGTAAGCAGGCCTCCTCTGGACCCTCGCTGTGAGCAGGAGATGACACACTTTCTGGGTCACTTCTGTCACAGTCCAAATGCCACTCAGGGGGGCTGACCTTTCCAGTGGTCGATGCTAGAGCGGGCAGCCC
This sequence comes from Scomber scombrus, assembly GCF_963691925.1. Lineage (NCBI taxonomy): Eukaryota > Metazoa > Chordata > Actinopteri > Scombriformes > Scombridae > Scomber > Scomber scombrus. The sequence continues at coordinate 11,133,745 of NC_084988.1, read as the reverse complement.
CCATGCAGGCTGTCACCCCTGTGGTTCCAACCACAAATGCACGCTCCCTCCATTTCACTGACAAACCTTTTTTCCCTCCAAACTCACCATGCTCCTCTGTGGTATTCCCCTCCTCCTTTTTTATCCATGACAATACATGTTAAAACAATGTGTGCAAATCAAAGGCGACAAGCAAAAATAGCTGCTGTAAAATATGGCTGATGTAAGACATCGCGACTAAACTCAAGTCCATCACAGGCCTCAGTGACGGTGACAGACGCATGGTGTATCAGGTCTCACTGGAAGGAACTTGAAATATGCTTCCTGGATTCATTTGAAGGTGTGGGTTACACAGCTAGTGCCTCTGTTTTTACAAATGTGAGCTTGGCTCTAAATGGAATACCTCAATTAGCAAGAAGCCCAGTCAACACCTTTCACTTTAACACATTATACCATCTAAGATATAGAGGTTCCATTGCCAAGATGTTCTTTCAAACAGAAAGGCACTCAAGTTGCTCATTTAGGGCTGTCAAAAATTGGGATATTTCAATGGTCAGGCCCTGGGTGCATGTGATCTGATGTCATATCAGTCCCAAGAGTGATTTTTGCAGGGTGTTCATAGCTCTGAATTTTTTTGTTTTTCAAAGCTCTTGGCCGTGTCTCTGCTTGTCCCGCACTACGAGTGACTCACACGCCACTAAACTAAACTAGAACCCACATCTGCCCCCACCCCTCTGAGTGGATTAATGTGTCATAGTTGTTCCGTTTCCCTCAAACATACCATCTGCCCTCCATTCTGTCAATCAAACATACACTGCTTTGCCATTTAAAATCCCCCTGACCATTTTTTTCACGATCCATTGTTGTTTTTAAATAACAACGTCTGATTAGTGGGTTCCTAAAAATATAAATGAAATCTCTTCATATCTGCTACGGCTCAGTGTAGAGAGGCTGCCCCCCGCTTCCAGGACTGCTATTCAGGCCCTCTAAAAATCCTTTTTTGTAAATTTTAAACTGGCTCCTCTGACTCTTCCAGGATAACTTTTTATTTATTTCCACCCTGTGATGTCTTCCTGAGGCTGAGAGGATCCCTACTAAAAGCACTATGCTGCCTGGGGCAGAAACAGGCCAGAGCTCTCTCCACATAAATAACACAGAAGCGTGGAGGAAGTCTGTTTGGTGGTCTGCTGGAGGGATAGAATCTACCCTTCAGTCTTTCTCTGGTTCTGTCCTTCTCTCTCATTCTCTGCGTCTCAGTGGTCTATCTAGCAGCTTGGCTGAAGAGGCATAAAACAGCAGGATCTGGAAGAGATTTGGCCAAGATGTACATCTGAGTCGGTAGTGGACTTCCAATAGCCTGCGGGCCTAGGCCAGACAGAGTAGATGCTGTGAACTGGATCAAACTAATCTGACACATGGGAGTCACAGATTTAAGAATTGTAAGAATTATTACAATACTAGACAAATGTGTAACTAAATCGTTTTGCATGTAATTTCTTGGCAATATTGTAGCATGAAAAATATTAATATAGGCCTATAGCTTCATTTTTTTTCTCCTTTACACAAAATGGAGTGTCATTAATCCTCACATATTACTTTATATCAAAAATGGTCTTAAATGAAAAAATACTGTATCTCAAATTCTTGCTGAATGCCTCTTACGGGTCAAATTTCTTCAGAACACTGGTGTTCCTGGCCCCAGGAAGTGGCCTCTCCAAACAGGCCTTATTTGGAGAGCACTTGAGTGCCCCATTGTTGTGACAAGAACAATGAATCTAAAAAGAGGTGGGAGACAAGGGCAAGGAAAACACAAAATAAAGACGTGTAGCTCTTAAAATCATCAGGTGGGAGCTATTTTTCTATATTTGCACTCACATCATGGAAATCTTGTCAGCTGACACTGATATCGGCACTCGCCTTTGAAGTGGGTTTAAAAAAAAAAAAAAAAGCTTTATTTAGTTTGCATTGTGTGCAAAACCTAATTTATAGGAGTTGACCCTGGCTCCTCTTTTGTGCGACAGCCATCTTGGAAAACAATGGCAGGAAGGCTTGAAACTTGAGAGGAACTGAATCTGCTGTTTTCCATTTTTTTTCTGTTCTTATTCAACAGAGGATTTTCCCTCCCCGAGTAAAATAGCTCTGTTTTTGTGTCCAACAGGAGCCATAAACTGATGTCTAAGCATTCCATGGCCAGGCAATAGGGCTGAGTTTAACTGGACACATGGGGACAGTTGTTTTGTACCACATGGAGCAGGGGGGCCTGATAGAGGAAGCCATGGCCGCCTGGCGACCCCACAGTGACCCAATGGCCTCCTCATGGAGGGATCAAGGCCTAGATGGGAGCCGGCTAAGGGTTAGAGGTTTAAGGGTAACAAATCAAGCAACACTTTAGTGGTATTTAACCCCCCACATACCATATCTTTCTAACTGCATGAGTGGTGCATGACTGTGTAGAACAAACATAGAAGTGCCTATTTTTAATCTATATGGGGGAGTTCTCTTTTGTAATAGAAATGGAATGGGTCAGGTTTGGGAGTGATTTCACCATAATGAAACAAGAGAACATCTCTTCATTCGTATCACGCTGTACTTTCCACCCAAGGTCTTCTTGGATTCATCTCTCTGTAGGACAACAGGTGAGTGCGGATGGTCAGTTATGAAGCCTCTGTACTGACAGGTCTGTGATATTGAGAAACACATACAAATTCTCTTCTTTCCTCAGTTTCGATACTGCTACAGTTAGAATGAACAATACCTGTGTAATGTTTTTTTGAGATGGCTCTTCATTCTTTCACTTTCGTACCTCTTATCATTTTGTGTGTCATAAAGAGGAGGACAGGACAGGGACCCCCTATAGGCAGTGCATATCTGCCTCTAAAAGCATCACTCAACTTTATGTTCACCTCTGGTTCCCGAAGCCTGGCTGTGTTTCTTCCATTAGTATCTGCTCATAAAAGAAACCGGGGTTGTAAAGATGTGCAACAGACAACTGCTGGACAGTCACACACCTTTACATGGAAATCAGGTGTTACTACATACCTGCAATGGACATGGCTAAAGTTGAAGAAGTGTATCAGCAGCATGTAAAGTTTATGTTGTTGAAATTCATGACAAGAAAATATTCTTAACAATGTACCAACATTTATTAATAATAAACACATGCAAAAATACACTGTACAATACACAATGAAAGGTAGATGGTACATAACAAGGACTAAATGATTTTTTTTTTTTAACAGTTCCACAGTGCATGCATAAGGGTGACATAGACCTAATTAATTTGCATTTTATTTGACTGTGACCTCCGCTCTCTGACTCAACAGACACCTCAGTCCCCTCTGTGGTGAACACTGAAACATCAAGCTTCTTGCTTGTTCAAAATGTTTGCGAGCACAGCTTATAATATATATATATATATATATAAAATACTGACTTAGCCCAATATATAATGTTGTAAACTGGTGCAAAAATGATTACTCGCTTTATCAATTCAACAACAGTTTTGATAATCAATTATTGAAGACCTTTGTCAAGCCAAAATTACTCAACATTCATAAGTTACTGTTTTGTTTGTTTGGGTTTTTTTTTAATTGTGGAAATTTGCATATTTTCCTTTATATAATTGTCAATTGAATATCTTTGGGCTTTGGAGTGTTGGTCATGCATAACCAGCAATTTTAAGAGCTCCCGAGGAATTTTAATTGTGACATTTTATAGACTAAATAATGACAATAATTGTTTGTTGCAGCCCAAACTATAAATATGATTTAAAATATGTGTATTACTTAACCATACTTAAGGTATATTGATCATCATAAAAAATAGCAGAGGAGAAAAACAGAAATTCATTGATGGTACTGCAAGTTAAGATATACTGTATTGTTAAATCATTTCCTAATAGTTTGATATTTATAGTTTAGCTAATTAGAGTAACATATACAGCAGATAGCGCTGATAATAATTTTGTGATGACATTTTTAAATGAAATTTAAAAAAAATTAAACAAACAAAAAAAACAAAAAACCCCAAACTCTTCAATAGATTTGTGAAGTGAATAAGGTCACTCTGAGGCCATCTGTAATCAGAAATGATCCTGTTTACCCCACTGGAGAGTGACTGAGAGGGCACTGAGTGACGCAGGTGAGAGACAGGCGTCCACCCAACCCCCGGACCGCACCTCTCTTATCTGCCTATGGAACGGAGGAGGAAGGAGTGACAAAGGCCAGGGCTCTGGGTGTGATAAGGAAGGGCCTTATGTCCTGCTTTGGCCCTGGCTCTCACCCTGGCTGGCCATTGCGAGAGGCCATCCAGGGGCCAGGAGTTGACCACAACTAGGAAAGCCTCCAAGATGATGTTTTCACACAGGTATGAATCTGACCCTTTGCTGTCAGATATACAAAATGTTGGTGTGTATTTACATGTGGTAGCTTTGCGGCAGAAAGAGTGGGAGAAAGGTAGAGACAGACAGAGAAAGAGGGTCAGCTGGAGTTCAGGGCAGAGCTGTGCCAGTAGTCTCACACTACAGGAAAGCCAAATTGCTTCCGGATCTAGGTATCCACCCATGCACAGTTCAGTGTTACTGTTCCTAACCTTCCCACCTCCTTGTGCTCCTCTCGCTTTCCTCCCATTCATCCAACCATCTTTAGTTTCTGTTTTTCCCTCACTCTTTGTCCCTCTTACGGCTCTTGTGGCATTCAGTCCTGCTGGGGAGCATGGCACAGGGTGACAATGTCTGTAGGGAAGCAGTCTTTCAGTAGAATACCTCTGTCTCTCTGGCAGTCCAGCTCTCCAATGAAACCATACCAGTAGATGACAAGGCCTGGACCAAATCTGCAGTTCAAAACAAAAGAAACAAAGCCGGTCTTTTGTTAGTACATCATTGCTGTCATCTCAGAGCGTTCTGAAGTAGGCATCACTGAGTTATATTAGAAGCTTTAAAATTCAGATCTGTAAAATGCTTATGGCTGTTGACTTTGGATTTGGAAAGTATAACAGAAACGCAGACAGTAAGTGAAGTGATAGAAAGACGGTAGACTAGCAGGATTGATCTATGGGAGATAAGGTCAATTAGGTATTTTCCTTTGATCACCATCCAGGAAACTTGTGCTGAATCAAACAAAAACGCCGCCAGGAAGATTAAGATCTCTCTGACAGGGTGATACACACTTGATCACATTACAATGGCAGTGAAATAACAATAATCTGTGAAATAACAAAGCACTACCAAGGCCTCCGGAACCTGTCATCGGAAGCCTTTGGTACATAGCAGAGCACACAGAGTTCAATACAAAGTCTGAGACTTAAACACTGCATCTGGTGGTTAATGTTAGCCAGTCCAACAGCGTCCAGCTGTTTCATTCACATTCGCTTTGAAAGCCAAAGCAACTTTGCCTTAGTTGGCGAGCACTACAGTTCCCAAGAGCTATAAATAATGACTTTCCAAGCAACTTAGAAGTCAAGTTTAGACTATTTAAATGTTAGGTGTTTTTTTTTTTTTTTCCTGTGTTGTCTCTTTTGTTCTCCCCCTCGCATATTTTTGCTGCTATTGTGTCTCATAGACACTGTAGCTACTGTATACCTGAAGGTCTCCTGAAAGGTGCAGAAACAATTAAAATGGAGGAATAGTTCAGCGGGAATGTGCAACGTTATTTCCCTACGTCTCCTCACAAAGACAATAAATCATCTTTCAAGCTATTTATTATGCCCCAAAGAGCCACCAGTGGCCTCTCTCTGCCTCATATAGATCATACCTTTTCTTTGAACATTAGCTGCCATACATAAAGACATGTCATAGTTGAACTCTGAACGGAGAGCATCTCAGCCCCCATATGCAAAACTAGATTCAGGGGTCTGACAGTGCTCCGGTCCCAGACACTCTATCCTCAGACAGTTAACAATGTTGTGGGGCCTCTGGAGACCTTGACAGGAAGCTAGCCAAAGGGCCACGGAGAGCAGCAGAAGTTTAGCTCCAAGGTAAAGTGCATAAAAACCTCAACTTGTGACCAATTATTTCATATCAAAATAATGACTCAAGAATCATGTGTGTTGTTTTAATAATAATAATTGGAATCTCCCTTTTGTATGGTTATTTATGATCTTATTACAAATACCTAGAAGGTCAACCTTACAACTTCAACAAGGTATTTTACACACATAAATTATAAATGCTAAAGCAAGAATCAGCTGTTGCTACATATGTATATATATGCGAGCACTGTGCTGCGCTGTGTTGACAAGGCCTTGGGGCAGTGCATGTTCTTCATACAGTACTTGTATGGAGACGGAGACAGACACATGCACAAAAAAATATGTGACTATACACGTACACATCCCTCCCTTCAAGAGGCCCTTGCTGCAGTACCTGCTCCTGCACCCCACCCCTGCATTCTACATTTTACAGTATGTGATTTATGGTGCTGTATCTATGAGCAAACAGGCCAAATCTAACTGCCCTGGAGAAAGCCTGCAGATGCACACTGCAAGTTCACCACAGTGTCACACACATAGCTCAGCCTCTCAGCACTGTACAAAGCTCAAACCCCAAACTCTCACCGTTTCCATGGTTGATGGCTGCGCATGGCCGCCAACTCTTAATATGGAAATGTTATGGAAACAAAACCTAAACATTTACATTAGATGACTTTGGAAAAGGGGTTATGCTCTTCTTTTTATTCTGCCGCCACACTGTATGTATTTCCTGTGTTCTGGATGGGGAGGTGAGCCTGAAAAGGGGAGAAAAAGGGAGACCGGTCTACGCAGAGTGGAGAAACACAACCTTCTGAAAAGGTTAAAACTGTACATCAACAGATAAGGCAGCGGTGCACAATACATCATGTCCCGGGTCTGTCAGGAGAGGCCGAGCACAAATTGAAACAAGCAAAATTATAAACACAGGGGAGCCATGTCACCAAGGCCTTTCCATACCGTAAAGAAAATAAATGGACTTTGAATCCTACTCAGAATTAATACAAGTCAATACTACGGGGACCTTGAGGTAAGAATCAGAGACTGGGAATAGAAACAATAACACTGGGGGGGAAGGGTCCGTCAGGGGGCTAAGACAGAGCTTGATGGCTACAGTGTGAGATTCTCAAGAAAAAGTTCCAAGCAGAATCAGGTACTGTAAAGAGCAATTATAAATATACAGAATAAGATGCCTTATATGCTTTACTTATAGGATCCCTCTGAAGTTATGTGTGTTGCAGCGAGTGAGTAAGTGAATGGAGGTTTGGTTTATATTTGTAGGCAAATTATGGTTCATTATGTGGGCTGGCTCACCTTAACCTGGCGTGTGCTTATTATATACACCTCGCCTGAGTCAGAGTCAGCCATCTTCCAATAAACACCTAACTATGTAACGAGTTGGTGAAATTGTTTGTGAAATGTAGCTAATTTCAGCAAGGGGGCCACTTGACAAGCCTGGGTGTGGATTGCGGCTGCCAGCCACGCTTTCGTTAGTGTTAATGAGCGGGTGCTGGTCGCATTTAAAGCAGGTGCCAAGCAGCTTACTACGGCAGCTTAATGAGAGCAAGGCACTCAGGAACAAAAAGCCTCGAATGGAGAAGAGGGTGCGTTATTAGTGCCTGCTTGCACACACAGCAAGTCATGTAGCCAAGTGTCACATAATGAAATTTCTTCCTCTGAAATGCACAACCTATACATACACGAGAGCATGAGTAAAAAACACAAACTGCAAAAGCTGATGAAAATAAAATATAATACAAACTGTAAACCGTGCAAACTTGCTTTCTTGATTTTATTTCTGCCTTTCTCATTTTTTGAGAAGTCTGAGGTTGCTGTAGGTCAGACAGTGTGGCCCCTGAAAAACTTGCATTCAACATTTCTACTGAACACACAGATCAAGGTTAATTTGATCTGCCACGTTTGGTGAGAAAAAAGCTTTACTAAAACTGGAGGCCGAGCACTTCTGCCAAAACACATTATATGAAATGATGAATTATCAATAAAAAAAAAAAGATGAATTTACACTCGACTTAAAAACACCCTCACTTCATTTTACATACCACACAGACCCATTTTAAACAAACGCCCCAGCAATGATTTAGACAGCGTAAGCCTCTACCTGAGGGTGAACTCTACGTCTCCGAGGTCTCCTCACAAAGGCCTCTTTGTTTTCAGCATCCATACATCAGGTCACAAGGTAGGGCCACTGAAGCACTGCCAAACATTAGCTTTAGTCAGTCTTTGCTATGCTCTCTAAAATGCAGGTATGGAACCTGCTCAACTTCTTTTAAAAACAGAGAGCATTGAGACTGATTCGTGTGAAAGGTATCAAGGAATAAAAGTTTGTGCGTGGGAGACAGAAGGACTGTGTACATAGAAAAAGACAAAGAGAAGAGAGAGTGTGTGTGTTAGTGACAAATGGCTTGTTCATTTGTGGTCAGTCCATGGCAAAGGTAGCTGTTTATTGGAGTGTATTTACAGGGTCAGATAATAGTTATGTGATGTGTTTGTATATGTGGGGTTTTAAAGGGGGGCAGTAAGCCAGGGCCTGCATGCCAGGTTATATGGTTCTGCAGCTGATCACAGTACAACCAGCTTGTGTATGTTAATGGCCTTGCAATAGTTGTTTACGGAAAATCAGCCAGCCTAATGATGAAGACACCCCTGATAACACCAGCTTCCATGCACGCAAATGGGATATTTAAACGCTGACTTTGCCTACAGGGGTGTCCTCAACCATGGAGGTAAATAATCCCCTGCAACAAACTATACATCCTAGTGTCCATAAATAACAGGAGTTGAATGGAAGAGTTAACCTCCCACAGACAAGTTATTAACATGACTAGAGCTTAGCATCCCCCACCTCTCCCTTCCTCTTTATGGGCAAGGGAAATTTCAATTCTGCTCAGGTATGTAAAACACAAATACAAGGCAGCCGTAGCACACAATTGTACATTAAATGAGTCGCCCAAACCTACACAAGCACTGTAATTAAGGTGGAATAGAAAGCAATAAAGAATAAAACACACCTTCCACAAGGTGTAACTCTCCTCGACATTTTTATGTTTTCTGTCGCTGGGGTATGGAAATGGAACGTGACACGGATGTGGTTCGTCTTTGTCACTGTTGGAGGTGGAGAGAGTGTTTTATGTGCAGGTATGTTTGGGTATTGTGGTCTTGGGTGGGTTAACACGAGGGAGTGGAAGTGTGATGTGTAAGTATGAGGGGAGTGGGAGGTCAGGTCGAGTGAGTGTGCTGCGAGATCTGTGTTGCGCTGGGGTTAATTTACACTCACTGATGCAAGATACCAATACCAGAACAGAGATGAGAGGATTACAATGCTTTATCTCATAACCATAGCAACCAGTGACCTCTGGGGCAAAATCCTCTGACCACTGCAAAATGATTCAAGCGACCTGATCTACCTTAATCTCAGAAACACTAAGATATGATTTATTATCAAATACACCACCTCTGATATTTGCACGAGGACTGTGCTGTCACTTCGAAAATCATATCATCCAAACAGACACAGATTTTTTAAACAAAGATTGGCCTGAAAAATATGGCGATGTGATATTAACACAATTAAATATGATTGATATTTTGATATTAAGAATGTAACAATATAAGGGAGATGGCTACTGGTGTTTGTACAAGATATACATAAGTAATGTTGATATGATGACCAAATAGGTATTCAATGTGACACTCCGAATAGTCAATTTAATTCAGAAACCTGTATCACCTTATGTGAGATAATTATATTATGTGCATTTTAGTGCATTACACCAATTGTAGTTAACATACATACATATAATGACCACCTTTCATTTTTGGTACTCACTGCAATTTCTTACTCATTTGTTAAATGTATTAAAATTTTCAATATATTGTATTGTTTTGTTTAAGTTTCAACACAATTTCATACAGGTGTTGAAAAAAGTACAACTCATGTTTTCCTTTTATTATCTTACTAATAACCTTTAACTTTACCCTACATCGATGAGTAAAACCCTTCCCCAAAGCTGCTCTGCTCTTACAACACTGTACTCAGGGACTCTCTAGCCTTTATCTTCCAATAACGACTTATCACTTTCTCTGACCTCAGCCCCCCTTACAACCTCCTATAACTTCTGCCACCTTCTCACATTAACCTAAAACCTTATCACCTTACACACACACACGTAATCTGACAGAGCCTGTTTCAATCAGCTGATTGATAACCTGGTCAACACATCACTGTGTAAATGAGTACATGAGCTAATAAGTGCCACGTAAAGAACAGCTTTATTTTTATTTTGACAATAGCTAGACACAGAGAGCCATGTTTCACAACGCCATTTGGTCCTAGTTAGGATCTGCAAACATCCTCCAGCTGAAGGGAGGAGTCTTAATCAGTGTTTGGAACTCGTTAAGTCCCTTAACTGAGCATGTCGCCTACCACATTAGCAACACATATCTGAGGGACTTGTGTGCGTTGTGTGTGTAATGTGTGCTGGTCCCCTCTCAGATCTATGGAGTCACGCTCCAACGCGCTTTGACACACTCTGGTCTGCTTTGGATGTGGAGCGAAACCAAACAAGGTGCGGTCTGGCTTTGGCTTTGTCTGTTTAGTGTTCAGAAGTTGGTCCAAACAGCACCGAGGACAATGCATACGACAAAACAACCTACTGACGACAGCTCCGCCATGACACCAGAATGACCGACATTACAGTCAGGTTGGAGTTACGGAACAACTTATACTACAACATCAGCAGCCCCCCAGCTGCATTTTTAGACTGTTTGTGCATCATTAAAATGTTTTTTAAAATGTATTTTGTCTTTATAATATGAATGCACTAATAAGAATGTCCTGTCTCTGTGTTACTCCCCGGCTGTATAAGGGTTAACATTCAGCTGGTCAGAGCTCACCTGATCTTTTCTCAGATATCGACTCCCTATCCTCTATAACGACCCTCTACATCATGAAAATGGCTTGATCGCTTCAGTTATGACACACTGAGTGGGTATTCATTAACACTTGATGCTGATATTATTAAATTCTATTATGGCAATGGCTTCAAATGGTGTCTCCTGTGGAAGTACCATACTGAAATCATGAGTAGGCAATAAGTGAGTCTTGATGTGTGTAAATACCCTTCAAAAGCATGCACTGAATAGGATTGAGATGCATTCAATTATATATAATATGGGAAGTAAAAATAACAAAATGAAAAATTTCTGAGGCTTTCACTGTTTTCTAATGAGGCTTATTAGTCTCCAAGGCCTGCTAATTTGGAGATATGTCCAGAGAGTGCCTCTGGCCTTTGATGAGTCCCCATGTCTCTAAGATCTGCATGGAGACAGGAAGCTCCCCGTGGTGGCAGGCGAGCAGGCTGGGGGCTGGGAGGCTATGCAGACAGAGAAGACCACAGCGCCAGGGGGATACATGCTCCTTTAACCTGTTATTGTGAACTCCCAGCAGCCCTGGCCGATAATTGCCACCTGTCTCTGGGGAAACACAGTCAAAGGCAGGCAGAGGGTCGGCCATTTTGTGTCTGTTAGTGCTCCTCGCCCCACACAGCCCTGGTCCTAATCCTGCCCTTAACCCTGGTGGCTAATGTGTTTTCAATTTAGGATGATCCCCCCTCTACACCCATGGCCCTAATCAACAACAGTTTGTACTGTAACCCTATCTGCCCTTGTGAGGGCAGCGTCAGCCTGACCGGGCGCCTGCAAACCTGATGTGTCCAGCAGAGGAACAGTGTTATGTGTGTATATGTATGATATCATGTTTATATGTGAGGTCATAGGATGTGGGCCTGGTACTTGCATGTTTGTTTTGCTCATCATGTTAGGGAATGGAAATAAACATCCATACACACTGAACGTTCTTGTACACACAAGTCATATAGAATGCTGCATATAATCAAACACTTAATTACGAATGCATGTATAAAAAGTGAAAATCAGTGCTCTATTTTTAAATATATTTTGAGAATATCTGACATTACTGAGAGCTGATTTTTTTTCCTTCTAAATATCCCTTTTCCAACAACGGTGATAAGTTGTTATGGCCATGTTTACATTTTATGTAACATTTTACAAAGAGAAAATGAACCATATATATATCATTTTTCGTTGTTAAATTGTTCTTCATTTCAGGTTCAGCAATAAGTCACATATCTTAAAGTCTGTTGCCACTTCACTGAAGGCTGAATCAAAAATAAGGCATGGAAAGGCAGGTGTGAATGTTTGTTGTGTAAGGCCTCCTGGCCTCTGCATCCACAAGTAAAACCCTGCCCCAAAATTAGAGTGTGGCCTCTAATGTCTCCCTGGGAGAAAAAGAGGCCTGGCTTTCGTCCAAGTCAGCACCTTTGGAAGTGCAGTCGTGTTACCACCACTAAATCAACATGTCAGCGCCCGGCCCAGTGAACTTCTTCACCCAGACTCCACCACTTACAGCTACCCCACACACCTAATGAATTGGTGTGAACGTCCATCTGTCTGCTAAAATGAAAAAGGGGAAAGGAGATATGAGGAGAAAGAAGAAAACAAGACTAAGTCAAAACCTAGTACATGGCTGGACCCTGTATGGTCAATGTGTGAAATTGTGGCCAGTTGCGGCCAAAGGGGTAGTCAGTGGTAGTTTCTATAATGTGAATTCCTGTATGTTTAAATGTTCATCGGCAACTTTCTGTAGTGGTGGCAAGTAATATTTGTTGTCAGAGTGTATTGAAATAGTATATCGCATGACATGATTTAGCAACCTTTGGGTCAAAAAACAAAACAAAACACTTTCCACTCATATCTTTGGATGTTTGTGTTGAAAGAGAACACAAACACCATCAACACACCTGGCACCTGCCCAGCACAATGCTATTAAACCTAACTAGCTGAAGGCCGTTGTGCAAGCTGATGAAATGGATCCATCCCAAGTCTTTGTATCTGCTGGTTGGTGCTCCTGACAGTAAAAGAGTGTTTTTAAAACTTCTTTCAGGACTTTGCGCTCACACCAAGTTCCACTGAGACTGAGCTGTGGTCAGGCCTCCGCTGTAAACACCCCCTGAGGACGTAATACAAACTCTTGCCAATTCATTTTAAAAGAGTAATGGCCTATGGGGAAACTACAAGACTGGGCTCGCTGACCAATAGTGTAACTCAGTCAGTCAGGGATTGACAAACTGGTTTGTAGCCAGTCCAGCCAAAAAGTTTGTTTTAAGTTTTTGCATAGACCATTTGCAGTCCACCAATATGATTATCAGCATCACACACAGAAGCACTATTAGTCCAATTGAGCAGAGAACTGCTGTGACAAAACAACCGAAGCCAGGTTATGGTATCCATCAGCCTTGGCCTCTGATTCCAAAATGGAACTGTCCCAGTTTGGGGGGAGAGTTTGGAGACGGACACAGGCGAAGGGCCACAGAAAGCCGTGTGCTTACTCGGCAGTCTGTTTACATTCCTGAGGGTAATTTTAGCCCCCGGGGGGGAGCAGAGCAGGGGGGCCGACATGTCGTTGGAGCTTGTCAGTGGTCGACGGGCCAGCCGGCGGAGTGGCGGCACCTGGACATGTGGGTGGTAAATAAAACACACACACATACACACACATATATAGACAAACCACTGGAATTTAATCTTGTTTTGTATCTTGTTTGCAACTCCATTATTTATTAGTTTTATTTCATTTAAAAAGAGCTAGCTAGCATCTTTTACATAATATCTATAACTTCTTTGTAGCTGGACTGGACAACTAAACAAAGACACATGCCGACTATGAGCCAGAGTGGAAAATCACACAGGCGCAGGTGCAGTCTTGGTAGCAGGCCCACCACAGAGCACCATTAGCTTTGGACACCACAGGATATCCCAAGTGTTTTCACTGATGATCTGGGGTGCAAATCTAATTTCATTGTAGTTTTTAAAAATTTGCTATGCAAACAAAACAATAATCCTAGCTAGAATGGCTAACAGCTTCTGTGTGTGTGCAGGGATTTGTCTTTTTATTATTCCCAGCCCAGTGTCCCTTCAAAGGGCAAGAAAGCAAAATGTCCATGTGTGTTTGCCGTGTTCGTGTGTGAGTGCACGTGTAAGAGAGAAGGGGAGACAGAGGGAGGGAGAGAGAGAGACTCAGAGCTTATCGAAACTAATTAGGCGAGGGATCAGGATGGAAGTTAAATACTGGGCTACATGTAATGAAAGAAGCAGAGTGGGGGACATCTAGGGGTCAGGCCCACACCAAACAGTGGTCCTCAGGCAATCTGGTATTGATTTTCACTCGTTTGGGGATGAAGGTAGACGGGGGGGAGGGAGTCGTGTAGTGAGAGAGAGAGCAAGAGAGAGAGAGTCAGAGAGAGGCAGTGGGGCAGAGTCTAAGGGTCTCATGAGTTGTCAACTTGACAGTTTAACCCCTTTTGGAGTAGAACAAACAAACAGAAGGATCTCCTGGGCTGACAGCGTTGATCTGTCATAGCGATGACACTGCAAAGCCCCACACAATGCCCACACAGGAGAGGAAAATGGTGGTGGGGGGTGGCTTGATACAGATATGCAGAGGCACATTCCTTAAGCCTTAGAAAATAGGACTGTGCTCTGCTTAAGCTGTGGCAACACTGATCTATAAATATTTGCACCTTAAAATAATTCAGAAAAGACAAAAGGGACAGTTTAAGTAATCTACATTTCCACTGACAGAATAATTTAAAAGCAAACACAGACAGAATAGAAAATCTGCTAATATTTGTTACATTGTGGTGTTTCCCCGAGTCAAAAAGTTTGCGGGTCCCTGACAAAGCTGGATTGGTGACCGTCCACAACCACACAGACGTCAGTGCTCCTCTCCTGTCACTCAATCTGTGAAGGCCGTCACCCCGAGCACCTTTCCTCTCATGTTCTTAAACACTTGAAGGCCCCTTTCACTTTTCCTCTCAGACTACCTCATCGCTTTGTCAGATTGCCGATGGGGACTCCATTAGCCTGGCCAAGCACAGAGCCCCCAACTCTCTCTTATACCACACACACACACACACACACACACACACACACACACACACACACACACACACACACACACACACACACACACACACACACACACACACACACACACACACACACACACACACACACACACACACACACACACACACACACACACACACACACACACACACACACACACACACACACACACACACACACACACACACACACACACACACACACACACACACACACACACACACACACACACACACACACACACACACACAGAGAGAGGGAGAATGATACGCACAGTTAAGACTGTCCACATCAAATTAGAGTGGCCCCTATTGTCCCTATTACGGCCTGGGAATGCTCCATCATGACGGATGCTACGGGGTCCCTCACTTGTCAGGAGTTGTCAGACAGATAGGGAGTCTGGGTACACACAGCTGACAGGTAATCTTAATGTCTTCAATTAGCCCAATTAGGCCTGTCATAAACAATTTGATAAGTGCTCGACCAACACAAACAGATAAACGCACGCACAAGCGCACACATGCACACACACTCACACACCAAGGTCTGCGGGGTATTAATGAGAAGGGTAATGGGTATATCAGTGGACGGTTGACTTGTCTTTTGTTTCAAGGAGGGGTGTGTTCCCATCCCTTGCTCTCAGCTGTGCACTGCTGGCTGCTACCTGGTCAGTTCAAATTGTACTATCTCCTTTCATTAGTGCATCGCTGGCTGAGAATCTGAAAGGCCGTGACAAAATTCATTTGAGACGAGTGGGAGCAGATTGCCTGAAGCAGGTGCTATAAGGGAGATAAAACAAAAGCAGCACCTTTGTGAAGCTCTCTGTGTGAGTGTATTTGTGTGTTTTCAATCTGTGTGTGTGTGAGAGGCTTTTCCCTGGTCTTCACATTCAGTTCTCTTCCTTGCTGTGGTAAATGGGCAATGACAGAAAAGTGCTTTTGAAAAAAATAGAAAAAGAAGAAGGAAGGAAGGAAGAACAGGGACTAGTTAGGAATCGGCCCAGCGTACACTTGGAGCATTTACAAAGCTGTGGTGAAATCTAAATATTGTTTCTAGCGTGACTAAACAGGCCAACACCTTTCTCTGCTGAGGATGTGCGATAGCTAACATTGTTTGATATGGTCTCTCCTATATAATATCTTATCGCAGTGCAACGGTGACACCCACACTACATCCTCAGCTTTTGTTCTCTAACCGTTTCTTTAAATTCATCTATTTGCATTCACTATCAATTTCTTTTTGTAAGGTAAGCAGGACACATTTCAGGAACTGTGAAGCACAAGCTAATGTTTAAAACAGAGATTCCACAGTTTGCAAACACAAGACCTGAGCAAAGTTAGCATCAATATTTGAACAAGAACTCCACATCAACACTGCCTTGATCTTATGTACAGAGGCCCTGAAATGCCCCACATCAAGCAGCAACACTGACACGTTCAATGCAGCGTTTATACACTTGTCTCTGGGCATTCAGGGCAATGTTGTACAAAAGCAGGGGGAAAAAAAGAACCAAATACTATGAATACAGAAGAACTCAGATAAATCCAAGGTAATATGCTGAATGATGAAATCCCAAGGCACATTTTCATTCAAGGAGTCAAACTAGGACGAGAAGACAAACCAACCGCTATCAGCAAGATCTGTGATGGACCTCTAACTCTACTTCTGATCTTTACCTCAAGTGACGGCTGGAATGCCATCTGACGAAAAAAAAAAGAAAGACAGAAAGAAAGAAAGAGAAAAGCCGTCACCGGGAAGTTGTAATAGGAAATTGCTCTTGGCAACTATTTGTTCAAGCACCAGTTTTTTTCGTCTTTATGCCAACCCAGCGAGCCCCCATTGGAAAATAGGGCAGGTCCCCCTAATGAGTAATCTATTTCAAAGCAGTCGTGTCTGGGCATGACAGTTTACTGAGAGGCTTGAAGAACTGGTAATTACCAGTGTTACGGGGCAATTAATGCATATTACACTGCGGCACTCATGGCGGTGACTGTCAGCTCCCCAATAAAAATGAGCACTCTTCAGCTAAAGGGTGACATTAATTGGGCCCTTAATGACTATGCAGAGGAACCAAGCCAAATAGGAACAAAACAGGGGAATCGCTCTGACTCCAGCAGAGGGCTGGAAATTGGACTAAAAATGAGATTAATTGCTGTTTAGAAAAAAAAGAAGAGAAAAAATGTGGTGAAGGAAAGGGGGAGAAAGAGGCTGGAATTATAGGGTGCAGAGAGCAAGGGCTGCTCATACAGATGACAATTCAATTAATTATTTTATACTGTATTTTCTATACCTTACAGGGTGCAGACAGGCCTTAGGCCCATTTTGAGGGCTTTGTCTTGATATGTTTCTTATTGCATAAACAGCTACTAATATAGTACATTTCCCCAAAGTAACCACATCCAGTGTCATGGTGAATATGTTAAATATAATGAATACATAGAAAATCTTAATTTAAGAGAAAAGAGGCTTTCCCACATAACATGACAAAGACGTGTACAGTATACAGCTGTGATAAATCTAAAGAAGGGTCTTCTATAATTTACAAATGAATAAAATCATTAAAATGTGAGTACTTAAGAGTTTCTGGGTTACACACTTTTCTATGACGGCCTTAAATATGCCTTTCCACTTAAAACAGTCCATAAAAGCATTAAGCAGAGCTTTAATTAAAAGTAAATCTGCCAAATTGCAGGCCTTCAACCCCCACAAATGTTTGTTTATAAGGAGATCAAGGATGGGGTGAAGACGTGAAGTTATTCTGATTAATGTTGCTAAAGCTAGGCACGTACTGAACACCACCTGAATATGCAAGCTCCAAATCATAAAAATATCAGCATGCAAAACATGCCGTCATTTGCATACATTTTTGATTTTGGATTTCCTTGCTATTTAAATATGCAGTTAGAAATAGTCCAGCACTGCCTCTTGCGCTGTCACGCTGCACACTCACACTGTCATTGGTCCTGATAGAACTCTTGCGCTTCAAAGGGAGCTTTGCAATGGAGAAGAGAATGAGCAAATATTTGAATTGCAAAAACACATCATCTTCCGAGGGGAGGAAATTCAAGACAACTTTTTAGAGTTAAAGACACCCCAACCCCCAGCAAGCTTACCCTCTGCACACAGCTCAAAAAAAGTCAACATATTCACAGCGTAAGCACTCTCCTCACTAATTTACCATATCCAAATTTGCGTAATGGGATATGACACATTTTAGAGGGATTGGGGAAAAAAACTTTAATTTGAGGAGAGAACCATAAAATGTTTAAGCTGCCCTGGTATTTAACTGAAATCCACCACACAAATCCAGGTTCTCAGACAACCTGACATGGGTTTGATTACAGAATGAAGTGTAATTAGCTACTTAAGTTATCCTATGCAAGGCTGGAGTGATCACCACCACCATACTAGCTAGGTATTTCAGCATAACTAAAGTGATCTTTAGGATTCAGCACAGCCAGTTTACAACCATTTATACACAATCACTCCAGGAGAATCTCTGACAGCTTCCAACTTCTGCAGAAGTTAGAGAAAAAAAGTGCAATAAATATTCTTCATGACAAATCAATAATATGACTCATAGCATATTTGAAAGTATGAGCTCCCCAATTTGATGCCAGGATAAATAGAACATTTAAGCCAAAAGTTACAAGTCTAGCCACGAAGGCCATGAACAACATTAACAGCAATAAATACCCATCTTCAGACATCTGAAAAAATACCCCTGCAAAGGGGAAAACATTCATCTCCTGTGTTTATGATGTGTAAATTTATTTACCACAGGCTGAGACCTACCTTGAATTTTAAATAGGGGAAAATGTGAGCATCTCAAACACATACCAAGAAAATCTCTAAGACACACGGAGAATTAAGTGGTAAAATAAACTGTGGAAAGACAGGCAAATCTGCTACTGGTGAAAAAAAATATATCAGGGAAAATGTCTAATCAAGAGGAGTTTACACTATTACTTTAATTGCAAATTATACCGCAGCATCGTTAAAAAATATGAGTCAACCTATAATCAGCCTTAAAATGCTTAATTCTAGTCATCTCTTCACAAACAGTACTACCCAGAGGTCCTAAATGCACTGTCCAAATTGCATCTCCCACCACTCCTACCCTCCTGTGGCCTCTACCTACGTGTAGACAACTTGGAGACAGGTCTGAGCAGAAATCAGACTTGAATGATGTATAGCTTTACTGCACAATGACCTCTGTCACTGGGTTCTTGCCCTAAATCAATGCTGGCGATAAGAGCCCTGCACCGGCGCTCACCTTGGTATGTTCACTAGTAGACCTTATCTATGGCAGGAGGAAGTATGAGTAATAACTAAAGACAAGCCACGACAAAACCACTAACCCCACCTTGTCAAACATAATTTACAATGTATATCCCTCTACCCCCCCCGCCTCCCCTTTGCTGCTGTTAAAACAGTAATTATGAGACCCAAAGAGATTTGGAACTGTGTGTTTGAAAGATTAACCTGTTATAGGTTGGTGGGAGAGTGGTCCAAGTTGGGTTTGTATTTTAACAAGACTGAGAGATGGGATTGTAGACTGAACACTGACATATCCTACTCTCCACACAATGACATGCACATTCATTCATAAAATTATGAATAACATCCTTAAATTTCAGCGCCGTCAAGTCTGTGTGGAGTGGCCCAAGTTTCGGTGATGCATACAAGGAGAGGTTGGAGGTTGAAGTTGAGAGAGGGGCTGACAGGGAATAGAAGAAAGACACTATGAAGATTACAGCATTGAGAACTCTAAGACCTTTAGTAGTTTTTCATTTGAGTGTGTGTGATACAGTGTGTGTGTGTGTATGTGTGTGACATAGACAGAGACACAGAGAGCATAGAGAGAGAGAGAGAGAGAGAGAGAGAGAGAGAGAGAGAGAGAGAGAGAGAGAGAGAGAGAGAGAGAGAGAGAGAGAGAGAGAGAGAGAGAGAGAGAGAGAGAGAGAGAGAGAGAGAGAGGAGAGAGAGAGAGAGAGAGACGAGAGAGAGAGGAGAGAGAGAGAGAGAGAGAGAGAGAGAGGGTGCTCGCTTCCAGGCAGTCGCGTCAAAATGGAAAGAGAGACCAAACATGACATCAAACATCGCAATTAGCTGACCCCTTTCTCAAAGAGTCACAGTTTGAAAAACCCTGCCTTTAAAACCCTGATTAAAATATGTTTGCTTTCTTATTCAAAATGATATTTGACAAGGTTAGCAATATTTCAACTAACTGCAAAAACATTCTTGTGGCCATAATCCGTTTTTTCCATCAGTCTGCAGGGGCACAGGTAACCTCAGAGTGAGTTTCCCATGAACTCAGTGCTACAATTTGAAAACAAAACCGCTGGGGGAGAAAAAAAAGTATAAGCAGTTCAAAGTTTCACTAAGCGTGTTTTGTTTCACCCGGGCAGCTGAAGCTAAATGTTTTGCGATCATTATTCAGAGAATTTATCCCCATTCTAATTCAAACCACAACGAAGAGCCAGTAGTCTTTTCTTCGACCGCAAGCTCAATCCCAAGCAGAGACTCGGGGGGGTTGAGGACTGTCAGCAGCTCTGAGGATAGAGTTCCTCAAACTGTTAAACCCCCTCATCACCAAATTAGGAGAGGTCTAGTCCACTGGCCACTCCAATAGAAATGTATTAAGTCTTAAAAAGTAAAATGAAATTTAATGGTGCACAATAATATGCATACAGACGGGAGACAAATTAAAGGAAAACCCTGAATAAATGAGTGGAGAAACGTAACGATTGCAGATGCTTCCACACAGGTGCACTGCTTGGTACAATTAAGCAATTAACAGCCAATCATGCTCTGTGGTCTGTATAAAAATGCTGAGCAGGCCCAGTTGACTCTGATTTTGTATCAAAATGGCAAGAGGAAAATATCTAAGTGACTTTGAAAGAGGTTTCATTGTTGGGGCACAGATGGCAGGAGCCTCAGTCACAAAAACTGCTCAACCGACAAGTGTTTAAACAGGAACAGTGCTTAAAGTGACTGCATTTAGATATATGGAAAAGACATCACTGAAGATTTATGGGAGATTTTGGACCGATGTGTTAGACACCACCAGCATCAAAATACGAAATGAGGGAATATCTTTTTGAAGAATGGTGTTCATCCCTCTAGTAGAGTTCAGAGACTTGTAGAATCAATGCCAAGGCACGTTGAAGCTGTTCTGGTGGCACGTGGTGGCCCAACCCCTTACTAAGCCACTTTATATTACTTTTTCTTTTAATTTGTCACCCGTCTGTATATATGTATATAAATGTCAAAACTCAAACAACTTGGAATTGATGCTGAGCCAACTTTTTAAAAAAGGGCTACAGAGTCAGAAAACTTAAATTAACAAAATGTAAACGTTGTCTAAGACAGTCTTTGTCACTGTGCAGTCCTGACAAATCAAGATGAAGATAAGCAATGAATAAGGGGAAGGGATCAGAAATGGTCAGGCCAAAACTCTGTCTAAAGTTAATAGTTTTCACATCCATTCCAGGCGCAGGAGAAGAGAATGTGAAGTGTCGGGCCGGACAGTGAGCCAGGCCAGGCTTAGCTGCAGCTGTGCTCAAATTGAAGTGGCACTTTCTATCAGAGGCCTTTCCCCAGACAGCTCTATTCTGCCCTTTCACTTGTAACCTCCATGACACACAGACGGCCATTACAAAAAACAAGAGTGGTCATTTAAAACACACAGCCGTCATTGAAGAGACAGATTTCGAGTTTAACATGGGGGAAGATTCATGGTGTGAACATGCCAGCTGATGGAGATATCAGTCAAAATGAGAAATAGATTTCTCCGACATCTCCGTGGCGGCCATTCAAAGGGGCTGGCTCAAAGCCCCTAACTCTGCACAGAGTTTATATTTCACTTGTTCAGAAATGTATGCCTCTGTTATCTTGCATCAGTCCAAAAGGAAAGGATTGGGTATCGTCTGTTTCAACTTCCCGCATATGATGAAACGTTACATCGACAGCGGACAGGGTTGGAATTTGGATCATATCATTACTCTGTTAACTCCTTAGCCCAAATCACGAAGGCTTTCATTATGATGCACATTTAAAAGACATAATAGAAACAAAACATATTAGAATATAACACAAAAGAGGGAAAATAACAAATACGTTTTATTAAGGTTCAGTGGCCAAGTGCATTTTTTAATCATTTATAGGCCTGACAGCACTTGTGGAGAGAAATCTGTTGACCTAATAGATCCTGTACATTAATCCGCAGAATTGATGAGCAAAATCAGAAGGTCAGCACTTGGACACAGGCTGCTCATGTGTCTTTGATTACACACTCCCACTAAGGGATAGGCAGGCAGAGATGTTTAAGCTATCAGGCAATCAGACCGCCGAGAGACGTGAAACTCAAACCAGAGACGGGAGAGGGAGAGAGCTGCCTGGGAACAATGATGGGGGAAGAGGGTCCTGACGAAGCTCTTTAACAAATGCCAGGCCAGTGAGGAAAGACTCTGATGTGCTTGTATCTCTTTCAGGGTTTCTGGCAACTGTGCCCTGAAATGAATTAATACTGAAATATCAAGCAAAGTTCACAAAAGCAAATACCTATTCATCTGGTATTTTAATTCAGTCACTTATGGTACATCAATCAAAATGACTGCCATGAGGTACAATCAGATATAGGTCTTACATACTGAAACAAACAATTCAAACCATATATCAACACTATTTTTCCTGAGTGATGAGGTCATATGATGAATGAAAAAAGTAAACATCTCCTCTTAACTAAAAATTAAGAATGATGGGTGCAAATTCAAAACAGCATCCCAGACGTCATCTATTTTTTTTGACGTTATTTATTGTGTAGACAACGCTGATTGGTGTTTGGGTGACGCAGGTTTGTACAGCTTTGTTTAAAATGTTTTTCTTATTTTTCGTATTGATTGCATTGCTTGAGAATCGTGCCGATAAAAAAGGTGGATAAAAGGAAAAAAACTGTGGGGGGGGGGGGGGGGCTTGCCGTCTTGGTCCAGCTTTGTTCCAGGTATAAATCACCAAAAGCCTTTTATCAGGATTTTTCTGCGGTCAATACTCACATGGGGTCACACTGAGCCAGGATTCCACTAAATAACGAGAACTACAATACTACATATTCAGGTGTATGCACATTTACTGTATGTATGTGTCGGTCATTTACACAAGATTCAATTTTGCAGGTAATATATTTAATGTTTACATGGAAATTCATTCAGTACCTGTTTGGGAATTGAATGGAAAAAAGACGAGAAGGTGAAATCACTGTAAAAGAAAGAAAATAAGCATGGGTGGGGAAAAAAACAAGGTTATGTGAGGGACAGTGGGCCTATAAAAAGAAGCCTACTGTCTAGGTTATCTATAAGGAACCACTTATCACAAGCAGCCAGCTCCACACAGTGACTGATGGGCCTCCACAGACCATGAGTACCAGCACATTATCTGGTACACACAGAGCTGCTCTTTAAACACAAAGGCAGAAATATGAAGCATTGTTTCCTTGGCTGTCAGTTGGTAAAAATATTCTATTTGCTGTATGGTCTGAAATAGAAAGAGTGTGACTGTTTGTGTGCCCGGGCATTGCCAACCAGCACATAAACAAAAGCTAAGATAAATTGGCTACCCTAACCATTCATTTGTAGCATGTAAAACATCACTGATTTAAACCTAAGTAGCTTTTAAAAAGACACATACCATTAAAAATGGGAATAAGTAACCTATACCATACATACATGAAGCTACAAATAGTGAGAGTCAACCAAACAAAATCAATGAATAAATGAATGAATGGCAAATCACAATCCTCCACAAAAAGCTGTTAAACACTTGCCATGTCATGAAGTCGTACATTCAGAACTAAAATATGCAATCCTTGTCTATCCATCTGAATCATGGTAAAAATAAAAGCCCCCTTTCTTTATACCTAATACCATTCCTTAAAACGAAAACATCAGGACCATATTGGCTAACAGAAACAAAAGACAATGGTTTCCATTGAACTGGGAATTGTTTTGCAGTAAATCCATGCCATGGCAAAGAATGTGTTGTTTTTTTACGCACTATTCTTGGTCTCATTCTTTTCCTGTGACATGCCACAGTACACATGGTCCAGCGCTCTCCTTAGGCCTTTGGAAGACACAGGGAATCATCTGATGACTGCTGGTCTCCAACATCCCCTCTACAGACAGGTTAAGATGCATTTAAGCCCTTTAGTTGGGCAGCATTAAAATTATTTTGAAACAGCTGTGGAAGTGCATGAAATTAAATACTTAAAAGGCCTCATGAACCAAAGGTCCTCCAAAGCAAAAAATATTGTTGTTATAGCTTTATATCTATTGAACTTAAATGTGTGTATATATGAAGATAATGTCCTCTTAAATTCCCTCCAGCCTTTGATGGATTCAGCTAAATGTTCAAGATACAAACGCTCACCCGTTGTGTGATAATAAATGTCCCTATAACTATCTTCCTTTTTTCAGTTATCTCTATTGTACACATATGCTTTTGTGTGATGTGCAAAAAACTCCCAACACATTTTATAAAATCTATTTGTCTGGACTATCTTTATGTCAGGGAAATATCCCTATAAGCTTCATGTCACATTGGGTATAGTATGGACCTGAATGTTTTTTGGGGGTCAGGCAACCATCAAGATTCTCCTGTTAGAATGAGTTTTACAAAAGCCATTCTAATCCTTGCCCACTTACTCACTGTGCTTTTGACAAATGCTGCTGACTTCTTCTGGGAATGAAACCCAAAAGGTCACTGCAGAGGAAAAAAGAAGGGTGAAAAGGCAGAGAGACTGAGAAAATGGGGGGGAAAAAAGTGTGTCTCCGTAAGTCTGACTACATACATCGTGAAAGCTGACAAAAGCATGTAAGTTCATCTTTTAAAAAGTTCCATAGCAAAACAGGAATTCATGGCGTTGACATGCTTGCACCTCATTTTACTTGAGGCTTTCTTCTCCATCTCACAGTGTCGCAGGCAAGCAGAAAGACAGGAGGAGGGATATATATCGCTAGGGTGCCGCTTTCTGTCCCGCTCCTCGTTTATACACACAGCGGCCGTGTCAAAGCTGCTCTCACACTCAATGGTAAATGACAAATTTGGATAATGCACACATACAACCCTACTCAAATAAATAGGAGACATGGAGGCTTAACCAAAGCTAAATCCTGAGGCTGCTGGAGACCTGAGAGTGCGGATTACACCCCAGACGCCTTAAACAATGCACCCAAATGTGCATCCTTAAAAGCATGAAATCCTTGAAGCATCAGAGCTGACTTGTCATTTGCCATTAATATTCCAAGTTGCTTGTGCTTTGGGGGCCAGCATTGCACTTCTGTGTGCTGAGGTGCCCTAAAACAAACACTTGCAAAGCCCTAAAGGAACCACCATTGTGGATAGCTATTTTTCTAGCTGTGGAATATTCTACAAGAGGATGTCATAACAAAGGAAACAATAAAAGAGGCCACGTTCCTGCACTGCATGGGGTATCCATAACTATAAATAGGAGGAAGGCAATGTTCTAGGCACTACTGCACAAGCTTTACCAGGAAAACTCATATTTGCTCAAGCACTAACTCTATTTTTTCCCCTTGCATATTAAATTAATAAAAATGTCAAGACATTAAAACCCCATAGAACCGTGTGGAATAGGCAGTAATGCAGCTATTCAAATACTTATCAAACATTGTATCCATATGATTACAGTGAATATCAGTTTTTTTTAAAGGCTACTATTGAGACTGTTTTTTTCTTATTTTTTCCATTACGCACATCTATGACAGGAAGGTGAGGTAAGGCATGGCAGGGCACAGGTCTTGGAGGTGTCACATTGTCACCCTAGAAGCGCCAGTACCTGTCCTCGGGGACACCCTGTTATGTCCAGCCTCATTGGATTAGTAGCAGCCACGGCCTGTGGGCGCCCTCTCTCAGGTGACATCCCCTATCTGCTCTAGCTCTATGATGGCCCCGCTGCTGCTGAGGCTTATATTACTTGTATGCTACAATTGAATTAAATGGGAACACATAACCTGGCTATTTGTAACACAAAGGCATTTATTCTAATGTAACCAGTCATAAAATGGAAGCAAACACCTAAGGATCTAGGAATAAAAGCTTTTCAAGCTTTATCAAGCAAATAGTGCATCAGTGAGGATTGTCTACAACACATTGCGCCATACAATTCACTAATTAAGCTTTCATACCACTGCTTTGGAAAGGTTCAACAAAAAATGATGGACACGTCCATTAAAAAAAGGACGCCAGTGTACAATATCTTGAATCAAAAAATTAATTTGATGTCGCAAATGGATTGACGGTTCTCAGACTTTAACAGAATTACCATGCAATTTCAGCTGTAAAATCTACAGCATACAGTTCCAGATATAATTGGAAAAAGTTCACAAAGAACCCAAGATGTCTAATTGCAGCTGTGTCAACTAATATAAAACATCACATAAATCAGATTGCTGTCCAGTCATTAGCCAATGTGTCAGTGAGCAGATTACTAATGTTATAGAAACAGTCTGGCGAGAGTCGTCAGAATCATGACTTCCTCATTTATTGTAGTTTTGCTTTCATTATGTACATCAAAAAAACATTACAACAAAGGACACACACTAATCTCATTTGCACTAAACAGATTTGAATGGAGATCGATATGCACTTTTGGAGCATGAGAATTTTCTGCTGGTAATTATGGGCGGACATAAATTATCCACATTACACCAGTGCATGACTTTCAAAATTGCTAAAACAAAAGAGCCTGATAAAACATAATGCATGTGCCTGCATTCGAGTCTCAACAAATTTCCAAGTGGTCAAGACAGATGATGTATAATGGCAAACCCAAAAGTCTTAACCCCCGTTTCATATGAGGGAGAAATGAGGCATACTGTCCCATTATATTGCTATAAATCATTTTTTGTGGACGGCTGACAGCTTTTTATCAGATCTAACCTTTTCAAGCCTCCATTAAGAGAGCTAACATTTTCAACTCTGACACATTTGCAGTTTACGAATCTCACAGCTGATTGACTTTCGGAGGGGGGGAAGCTGGCGTCCATGCTCATTTCCACACAAGCTGTCCATTGTGTTGGCTTGGGTGGACTGGGGGAGGGAAAAGGGGGAACAGCAAAGAGATGAACAGGCTCTGAATATATTTATCTAACTCTACATTTAATGTTTTAATCTGTTATACTACAATGAAAAGTAGCTTGTTTGCTGATAAAGCTATTTTGTGGCAAATGGTACAGTATATTCTGACTTACTCTATTGTTTCTTTCATGGTACACAACTGCTGCATGCAGAGCAATTAAGTGGCACAAATATCTCTCATAAGCTGAGTGAACTTTGACTACGAGCGGAAAAGCTAGACAAACAAGATACAAAAGACAGGCACTATATATCAATTTAAGAGGAACCCTTGGAACCATTTTGTCTGATTTTTGGCTTTGTGAATGCGCTTTGATGTGAAAGTCTGTAGTGTTAATGTTTTGACGGATTTATTTTTTGTAATTTTTGTGTGCAAGCCATGATACACTCTCTCCTAACAATGAGGACTTATCATAGATCTATATACCCATCTATTTATCCATCCATCAAATATCAACACTTCTTTTCTCTGTATTTTGTCCACTGCTGCAGATACACAGCTTTTAAGTGACTTCACACACATATTCAGTGACTACATCTCAGTGACCACAAGCACAGATAATAATTGCAATGAATAATGGCAACAACCAAAATCCCTACTTCTACATAATTTTGGCAAATGCATTACAATAATTCAAGAGCAAAAATAATAAGGAAGTCAGCAAATAACAGTCATTATGTAAATATATTCTGAATTCAGCATTTAATAAGCTAAACTAATCAACAAATAAAAGGTCAGAACTTAAGCTGATGCTAGTAGAGTAATGGGGGAACTTTGCCAACCATAATTGATTTAAGTACACCATAATCAAGGAAGGGCAGTTAAGGTGGTACCACACCAGAGTCCATATTTCATTACATGCTGTGTTTAACCTTACCCACTTCTCCTAAAACACACAAGAGGCTCATTATGTGTTTAATATTCACCAGCAGGTGAATAATTTTTATGCAACTCTGATAGTTGGGCGAGATGGATAACTCAATTATCTGAACATCCGTCAGAGCAGAGGGCTCACTGGCTCTGGAACGCCACCAGCTAAGATTGATGGCTGGAAGACACCAATAGCTGCTGCTTCGCCATCTCATCCAGGCGCTGGCCCTGAACACGCTGTTTGATTCTGCAGAAGGCAGTTTTTCTCTCCATTTTTTTTCTCTTTTCTCTTTTTTCTTAGAAGCATTGTAGGTGAAGCGCCATTACCCCTCACTCCACTGAAGAGGGGTTCATTATGGGGTTAGTGTTTTGGCAAGACTATTGTTTGGATGATAAATGCAGTTGGTGAGGGCTTTGGAGGGAAAATTAGTTATGTTTTTTCTTTCCGTCTGCAAAAACATGTCCCCATAGCTCATTCTGCAATGCTTGAGGGCAAACCAAGAACAATTAACACAAGCAATGGGTGAAGCAGCTCAGTTAAAGCAAAGAGGGAATTCATGAAAAATAAGCAAATCACTGGAAATGTCAATCAGGGGCAATGAAGTAATTACAAGCACTGCTGTGCGATTCCAAGGGCAGTCTAAGAGAAACCAATAAGGTTTGGAGTCAAGCATTGAAATCTGAGTTTGAGGGATGAAGGAATGGACAAACACCCCAAACACCAGCCCTTAAGGGCTCGTCTCATAAACTAAAACCAACTAATGAGAAGCGACAGAAAGATGATGTCACCCCATCACTCTCTTGTCCCCTTGGTCTCTATTGGTTTATGCTTTTGTGTCTACAAAGCACTGACCCCAAATTCACTGCTTTTACTTTACACACAAACATGCACAAGCACACATACACTTGTACCTCAGACAATGATGCATAAGGTCTAACAATAAGAGAAAGATGAGGCACATTTTGAAATGTCAACAGTAAATGTCAATTAAAAATTACAAGGGTGCTGGAAAAGGTAGGGTCTGAAGGGACTGACATTTTTTCATTTTTGACACGACAATGTTTATCTGACTGGGCTGCTGGCTGACATGATGGGATCTACTTTGTCAGTTCCTTAATACACTCGGACAAGGCCGCCCCAGTGAATATCAATGAAACACACCCCTGGGCAAATATGTAAGGCTCAGACTAACCCTAACTGTCTGATCAGCCTGTTACTATTATGATATTTTGACCTACTGTAAACTAATGCCACCAGTACAAAAGAGGCAAACCAACGACAGATTAATTCCATTTTCTTCAATGCAAACGAAGAAAGCACACTGACAATAAGGTATTTATGTGGACATCTGATTTTCCTGTCATGCTGCCTGTAATACTAATGATATGAGCTCTCTTCACTGTTACATTATTTTAGATTCGATAGACTGAGAGAGTAATCTTTTAAGTAAGTTCTCGTCAAACATGTTACATTTTTTTTATGGAGATTAAACAAATCCTTTTTCAGTCTCCAATTCTTTTGAGGCATTTAATGAGGCCCACCAAAGAAGAAATGGGCCCTTTTTAAATTCACACCTCAGTGACTTTTAGTTCCTGACATCAGCAATAGTTAAAAAAAAAAAAAAGAAAAAAGAAAAGACAGAGCTTTTCCTTCTGGAATCAGGCCATTTCCAAATAAAACTATGAAAAAATAAAACACACCATTGATTATGACCTTGACATCATCTCCCACACTTCAACTGCTAAATGATATTGAATGAGTCATATTCCCTGAAAATCAAATGATTGTTCTGCTGGCAGCTTCTGAGTGACATCAGCAGGTCAGTTGTCTATAGCCAGGGGTGAGATTTGCTAAATGTGGAGCCATTCTTTCCCTATATTTATTTGATTTGATTTGATTCAAACTAACCATCAATCTTTCGAATCACATATTATACTTTTCGATAAACATATTTTGAACATTGTGGAAGTTATTTCTTCCGAAAATACTGATTTGCTTTATATTAATTATAGGATATACAGGAGTGTCCTCAGAACTCATGAATACGATTGGATTAACAATTTCAAACATGTGTGTTCCCATTTAGTTTCCATTGTTTGCCAAAATTGCAAGACCACAAACATAACAAGCTATTTTGAATGGAAATGTCATCTACAATATATCAAGAAAACCCTGGTATGAATAATGTTTGCTATCTAATCTCTGATAGTTGGATAATGGTAGGATTGTTTCAGGTTTGGGAACAACAATAAACTGTTCATACATTTTCATTTTCGAGGTAAACGGCTCCTTTCTATGCTTGGGTCTGGATAGATCACAACACTATTACTATAAATGAACAAAGAAACCAAAAAACAAAGAGAGAGCCTGACTGTGCATAGTTTTTGGACACAGCATCAGGGGTGTAGAACCTTCTGGCACTCCAGTACCATGTCACAACATGTCAGCTGGTCGTCACGGCTGAGGGGGGCCAAGGCCGTAACAAGGCCAATGGAGGCAGTGGGGGACTTTTTAACTTGGTGACTGAAACCCGTGCCAAAGGAAACAGGGATGTGAAGACCATGTGTGAGCAACCCTGACTCTTCTCTGTCTGTGCCATAACATGAAAAAAAATCTACGTGATTACTTAAGATTGAGTTAGCTGAATTTTTGGATGTCAGGTTCTCACAGCCTTTTTTTTCTTATTTTTTTCCTTTTTATGATTGACCTACCTAGCTAATTCTATGGCAGGCACACTGTAGGACATATGCTACTTTTTAAGCAAGAACTAGCATTTCAATGAATGAAAAAAGGGACAAAAAAGCATTCAACATACAGTGTCATTATAAACCATGTTTTCAATACTGAGAGTATGATGAAAATAATAATAATAATAATAAATAATAAACTTTGCGTTCTCCATGGGAAGAATTGGTAAATATCTAAATATGCAGGAAAATGATGTTCTCTCAATGTACAAATGATTTAGCATTGAGACACAATTCCGTACATATACACATACATAAACCTCTGTTCCCCAGGGTCCAAATGAAAACAGAATAATAACAATGCAATTTGGTAAGATTATGAATGAAACAGAATACAAAGAGCAGAGAATACAAAGAGAAGATTAACCTGTTCCAGTAGCTCCAGAACTGTTCATTGAGATAGTTGCGGTGGCTGTGGTCGTCTCCAAACGAGGCTTTGCTTTCAATCCAGTGTACAATGTGTCCCTCCACAGCTTTTCATAAACAGAAACACACAGCAACACTCAGACAACTGTTGACAAGAAAGCCACACAAACAAGATCCAGAGGGGACAAGAAACATTTTCCGTTCTTTTAATCCCATCATTCACAAATTAAAGATAATGCATTAACATGACAACATTTTGACAACCGCATAATCCTTGTTGTGAAATGGTACCAGGTAGTCATTTTAAATCAAATATTGACATTTTTAATGTGATTACTAACCAATTGGAACCTCCAAGATGATATCAGGTGTTTTGTCATAGCCCATGGCTCTCAGTTGGTTTTCATCTACAGGAGATAAAATGCAGAATTGTAGTTTTATTCTTCACTGAACATCTACTGTTAATAATCAGCCTATTGTATGTACATTGTGTACATCAATCACAGACTTCTAACCTAACAGCCTTCACCACGGTCCTGGTAACAAAACTCCCTGGTGTGAGCAAAGCAGAAGAAATAATAATAGAGGACAGCAAGCACAGTAAAACCATTAACTAAATCTGACACGTATTCGCCGTCTTTGCACAAAAGCCAGTAAAGCCGAGTTACAAAGCTGCTCTCCAGTTTGCAGTTTGGCAGAGCTTTATAAAATATACAGCAAGGGGACAAGGTTGGCATTATAGCCTCTGTAAGCCTGACCCCTGCCTGCACAGGCTGCAGCCATTGTCCTTGACTTCTGGCGCGCTTCAGCTATTATCCTTACAACACCTGATTTCTCCATTAAATCTCAGGCTGACCAGGTCATTCGGTTCCAAGGGCCTGCCTCTTTGTCTCCAGCCAAGCTCAACTAATGGGGCATGGAAGAGAATTGAGAAGAGATGGAGGGTGGCGGTGTCAGTGGTGGTGAGGAGGCAGCATCAGCCAAGGATGGAGAAAGAGAGCTGAGTGAGGTCAGAGAGGCTGCCAGAAGCCTCTGGTACAGAGGGGCATCCTGGGTGTGGTAATGTGTGTGGGGTAGGATGGGGACCTCTGTTCGCACCTAGTGGGCTGTTGACATTGTCATGTGGCTCTGATCGCCTTTTTACATCACCTTTGATTAAAATTAATGGGCCATCCCTGCTGTTGGGTAGCTTATTTCCAATCCATTTATCAGATGGGGTGAGGCTGCCTCAGTGGCCCCTGTGCCCCCCGAACTCTGACAGTTTTAGGACAGTCCTCTGTACAGCCCTGAAGAAAGGTCAGCACTCCAGGTCCAAATAAATGATATGGTCTTAATGACAGGGGGAATGACTTTTATCCTTCATCACTCATCTGACCTAGAGGATTGTGATGGGATGGGGGTGGACGAGGGCAGGGGGTTTAAAATTCTGTTTTACAATTTCACACGTGGACACTCAACCTTGATTTACAACACAATGGTGTTATAAACATATTATTATAACAAATACATAATTTGGTTCACATTATAACCATGCTGCAGTTTTTTTCATCTAAACATTAAATGATTAAAAAAAGTATTGAAGGCAAAATGGACATGACATACATGTTCATGTAAACAGAAATGGGCCTATTTCATCAATTTTGAAGTAAAAAGAAAAAGAAAAGAAAACAATGAATGGCAACTTGAGAGAGCCAATGACACATTAAAAGTTACCCTTTAAGCTTTAATTATTTAAATATTAATTGTAAGCTGGTGCATAAACAGGATATTTGACAGCAGCTCCTGGTTGTTAGCAAATCAATAAGAGACAGCATCTACTGTATCAGTCATGTCCAGGTCTGCCTATATGCGACTTTAGAGATTGTGATGAGATGGTTAAGAGATGGCTTACCTAGAAAGGAAAGGTTTCTCTCCTTCAGTTTGTCACACAGTAGTACTTCATGCTCTTGGCCAATAGCACTGAGAATAGAGAGTCAAGGATTCCAACAAACCACAACAGCAGCATTTTATACATCTACTGAATCACCAAAATAATTCAGGTAGAGTGTGGGTTCATCATCAAACAGACTCAAAAGTTCATCATAATTAATAGTTATGTGAAAACAAAAAAGTAGCCTGCTAAAATCCAGGAGGAAAATCTGTCATTTTACCTGTAAAACGGGTTACTGTAGAAACCACTAACCACTTTGCTTTGGGTAAGACAGATGAGAGGTGATTTAGAGGCAGATGGCCACCCACTTTGAGCCTGGTTCTGCCTGAGGTTTCTTCCTGTTAAAAGGGAGTTTTTTCTTGCCACTGTCGCCAAGTGCTTGCTCATGTGGGAATGTTGGGTCTCTTTAAAATTAAACCTGACGAAAACGGTTTAGACCTGTTCCATGTGTAAAGTGCCTTGAGATGACTTTTGTTGTGATTTGGCGCTATATACATAAAGATTGATTGATTGATTGATTTAAGCTTTACTGTGAATTTGTATATTTGAAGTTAATTAAAGAATCTGCCTTCTGTATAGACCTTTTTCACAGCAGACATTTTGACTTGTCATAGCAGGGAAAGAGGTGGAACAAATAATGCATTAATCAGTTCCATTCCAAGTGTCTTAAGAAGCTATAATGGTGAAGCACCAAGAACTATACCAGGGTCAAGAAAAATTAAATGGAATACAGCCATTATTAATGTTATTAATCGCCCCTCTGCTTTGCTTTGACATGTCGAAATGTCTGTTGTGGAAAAGGTCTATTGGCTTACTATGCAAAGTGAAAGCCATTTCACTTCGTGCCAATGTATAGTGAGAGCACAATCAGAGTTTTCAGGTCAAACTTAATCTGCTTTCAAAACAAATCTCCAAAGTGCATTATCTAAATTAGGAAGACAGAGCAAATGCCAATCTGGTAAAATGCATAGAGCGCAGGCCTGGCTGCTCCACTCATGCTTCTAACATTTTTGAAGAAAAATGCTTTTAAAATAAATGCCATTTTGCATTGGGATGCATGCCGCTTGAGGTCACAGAAGGCATCCTGCACTTATGAAGTTCTTACAGCATAACATTACTCTCAACACTCACTAACTGGATTCTAATTACTACATGCATTGTATTAATTATTTAGCTCTTAATGCACACGTGTACTCAGAGCTAATTGTCTCTCTTTCAAAGCACATAGTTGTGGGGCGGCCATCATGGGCTCTCTGTAGTAGAGTAACTGACTGAGTTGACATTTCAGAGAGGACTGCCAAAGAAAGGTAAAAAGTGGGGATGTAGAAGGAGGGCAGGATGGGACAAGGTTGACTGGCTATGAAAATATCGATCCAGTCCCAGCACACAAATGAAAGCTTGGACATACCATAACATACAGATATACACATACACCCTTCAAATAAGTCCCCTCCTCCTGGAAGTAGTTGATCTGCTTCTCAGATGCTTGCCCCCAAATAGCCTATAATCTGTCTCTATAGTAGCCCAAGCCCTTACTAAACAGGGAAGGAAAACACGAAGAGTCAAACTTAATAAGGATTGCATAAAATGTGCAATAAAATAATAAATAAAACAGTTCAACTTGGACTAATGTGCCCAGAACTCTCCATGGTGCTGAATCACATCAAAATGTATCAGAACTAAATGCAATCAAATTCAAATTATTTTGAAATGATACTTGATATTTTTTCTAATTTACATAACAAATTACATAATTTAGATAAATACCAAACAAGCTGGGTTGAATAAACTACCAAACAAAAGAACACATTAAACACCAGACTTATGAATGCCATTTTTTTCCCCCTTGTAGCATAGAACATTGGGTCCGATCCACAGCGTGCACATGGAGATGCATTTAGATCAGCCTATCCTCTCCTCCTCCTCCTCTCCCCTCCATCGCCTTCCAGACCCTGTATCGGTGATAGTGGGATGGCAGGCAGGATGAAACACTTCCTCTGTGAAGCAGAACTTTTATGTCAGGTGAAGCCAGACACATCTCATCCCCTTCAATAGCTTCTCGTCAATTTCAGGCTTAAAATTTTATGGGATAGGATACTGTTTGATGCAGTCTACCAGCGGTCCATAACAGCAGTCATTTATTGTGCACTGAAAAGAGGGGGAAGAAATATTATGGCGTGCGAAAAGGGTGGGTGGGAGGAGGTGAGGGAAGGAAGCCCATACAGTGCTGGGAAAGGAGAAAACACAGGAGATGCTGGCAGATTGGCAGGCATGACCGCCAGCTCTCACGTGACTTCATCAGCAAACATGAGCGGCTGATGCTGTCTGTCAGGCAGGCGAATAAAGTAACATTTAAAAGCTCACTGTACATGAGCGGTAGATTTGTTACATGGAAAAGAGTTGCACTATAAACTTTAGATATGACAGAACATTCAATATAATCAAAAAAACATTCCATGACACTAAATGATTTAAACAATTTCCTTAAATATATATATTGTGAAAGTTAAAGCTGGAGTGTGGTGCGGGACCTTTACATATAAATTAATGTCCATTACATTCCAACTCTTGCCAAATGAGTTCACACAATGCTGAATAAGACTATCAAAAGCAGATACATCTTACATTTCACAGTATACATAGTTTTTAAATCTGGTGTCTATGGCAACTTTCCTGTGCTGGCACACAAGTAGTAATGTGTTTTATGTCAACCCACAATGATTGATTTTTCCAGAGCTGAAGGGTGCCCATAGAGCATGTGCACCAGAGACTAATGCTTGTCAAGGTGGCTAACTCATCAGTTTGACTATTTAACCATTTACTTTCATTTACAGCCAGAAAAGGAAACAAAAGTTCTGCACTGCAGATTTAAAACACTTACTTGGTAGACGTTATTGGCCAAAGTCTGGTCTGGAATTAACGATGGCTCCTTAAGCATGCTGTTGAGGACTGTTTTAGAAGCTGAGAACAAGAGAGAAAAGCAAGACACAAACACAGAAATCACAAAAACATTAATATGCAAATGGAAGCAAACATTGTAGCATGTGTAAGCGACAAACATCTAATTGCTGCATTAAATAGAAAGTGAACAGTGAAAAAAAATAGACAAGACAGGCTTGACATACTGTATTTCACCATGCCACAGTTAGCGCAGTATTTCCATACTAGTCCATTAGATGGCTGCTTGGTGTCTATACAGATTTTCTATAGATAAATGTTTCAGTCCAGGGCACAGGAGCACCATGTAGTTTATCTATGTTACGAACGCTGACTATTCTGCATCTCTCATCCCCATTCTTGCTCTACTAACATTATAAATCAGAAAGGAAAGCTTGCTGGATTGATTCCCTGGCACTGCAACAGCAAAAAATTCCTTAAATCATTTCTTAAAAAGATTTGGATTAAATGGATTGTATCATTGTGTGACGAAATGGTTGAGGCACGCCATTTTAGTGATATATATACACATGGTCCTGACAGACTTGCAGCATTACAGACAATACAAGGAATGTTTCTATCTACATTTCAGGCATGAATGGTGCCTGTACCAACACTGTGCAGAGATTCCCTCTCTCATCTACAAAACTGCACGGTATATAAAACGGTTTAAGACAAGACAGCTTATTTCGATTGAAGATTTATTAAGATTTATAAAAATGGGTTAAAAAACACCCAAAAAAAAGACTGAAAAAGACTTGGGTTTAGATTTACAAACACTGACTGGATCATTAAGTGTGTGGTAACTGAATTTCATAAATAGAAAAATACATGTAAAGGAACAGTTAAAACCCCTATGATGCTAGTTTTCTGTCCTCCCATCCCCTCATTATTGCTCTTTCATAGGCATTGCTCCTTGAGAAAACAATCACAGAAAGGACAAACAGTGCTGTGATCACTCATCTACTCTACGCTATGATAAAATAAAGAGGGAGGAGGGTAGAGGAAGAACAAAGCCCATTCAGTACTCCCTTTCTCCTTCAGTTTCTTCTTCTTTGTCTCCATCTTTCTCTGCTACCTTTTTTTTTTTTTTTTTTTTTTTTGCTACCTCCTCTCTGTTTCAGTCTCTTCTTCCCACCCCATAACCCCACACTCCCCTCTTAGAGCTGCGAGGCACAGGGCTGTGCTTTATTTCTTTGCTCATTTTTCTCAGAGATTGGTACCTTCACACGCAGATCCATACCATGCTCTTGTGCAGTGCAGGCGGCGGTGAAAAAAGAGGGTTATATTTTCCCCTTGAGTTAGGACACCTCATGACAAATGATAATGGATAATCAATAAAGCAGGAAATATGAGGCAGCAAACTTTATGAAGCCAGGAGACATATTACTCCCCAACAACACTGGTTTCCCTTAACAAAGTCACTACTCGACTGTGCCTAATAATCTGAAGGAAAATCAAAGGACCTGCAACCACATCAGCAATATTGGCAACTTATTCCACTTTAATGGCATTTTGATTGATTTTTTCCCTCTTCCTAATGGTCGTTTTATAGATTTGACGCTGCTTCTGCAAAACAGTAGTGTGTAATAAACCTCCCCGAAGGCAAACGGTAGCCATTAAAGCTCTTGTCTTACTAGCGCTCATAATTGGAGGTTGACCACCACCACATTTTGGTCTCTCACATGATACACACAAACACACACTTCTAGGATAAGACTTCTCTCCCTTTCATTGTCTTTCCAGCCCATGGATATTTTTGGTAAATGGTTATAATAAGTGATAGGATCCCTTTCTCCTGCTTTTTTTTGAGCGATGGGGTTAAAAATAGCCATAAAGAGGCGACCTTGGCGCTGACATTGTGGAATTTTAGCCAAGCATTGACCTGATGAAAATGGAAGGCCGGGGCGCTAATAAATCAGGATGCTTTTAAAATGAGTTTACCCTAATACTCATTCATCATGGGCTGTAATGCCATTTGCAGGCCCAGGATTCGCTGCTGTGCACAAACACAGCAGTAAATAACAACAGGGCCCTCGCATCTCTCGCATCGTTGCAGCCTCCAACATCAGCATACATTTATTAAAGACGCCCCCGCCTTGCACGGCAGCACTCCTCTATGATACCCTGAGCTCCACTCTACCACAGACACATAGACACACACACACACAATGCTCTTTAAATACACACACTAAAGGCACACAGAGACACACACATAAAAACACATGCAGGAAATAAAAAGCATAATCTGAAGAACACCAGACACAGAGAACAAAGCCCTGCAGCACGACTTTGCACCTTGTAAACATTCACCAAATTTACTGTAATTGTCCCATGTTGGTATAAATTCTGACTAAGGCACCGTATCACACCGTCAACATCTGAACAGAAAGAACAGAGAAGAGGAGAATAATAGATGTGAAACGCTACGCCTCCATTGGGATTTGCTAAAGAAAACAGCCAGTGTAAACAAATCACAAGCTTGTTTTCATATGAAACTCCAAAACAAGATACACCACGTAAAGAACAGCAGCATAACCGTGGCTTGATTTTTCATTGCTTACTCGCATCATTTGTAAATACTCTTCCTTTCCCCACTAGGATGAAAAAGTCATTATCTCAAACACAAAAAAATGTTGAGAAACCTCATTAGATAGCAACATTTGTTAAGGGAGGACCATAATAAACAATAACGGATGACAATTGTTATTGCCCCTGACACTGATGAGCTCCTCTGCAAGTTTGTTTATTAATTAAAAAACCCACTTTTTCCGGGGGGGGGGGCACTTACCCATTTCCTCTATATGCCTACCCCCTACACACACTCCCCATGCAAAAGGCACTGAGCTGTAGAGGGGCACTCGTTCATCAAACTTCATGGAGCAAGGGAGAGACAGGTCCTGATAATGTGCGCCGCTAAAGCTGATTTTCCATGATGAATCTCGGAGCATATAAATTGGCTAATATCTGAAAACATTTACAGATACTAGAGGAATTGACTACTTGTGGGACATGATGGATGAGCCTCTCCGACGCTGGCCGACAGCTCTGCAAATCTCTGCGGCTGCCTAAAGCCCTCATTTGATTTTCCAATTTACTCCTTTTAAATTTATCCTCCCGTATTGAAAAAAACAGAAGATGGGAAAGAGAGAGAGAGCGAGAGAGAGAGCGACACGGGAGGGAGGCAGGAAAAAAATGCAGGTTTTCTTTTTCTTTTTTTTTAAGCTATCTGTGGTGGTGTGTTGGTGCTAGTTGATGATATAAGGTGGTATCTCCTGTGCAGGAGGAGCTCAGTCCCTGAAGAGGTTACTGGGGCAGAACTGATCTGCTTCCACCTGATTCTCCCTCATAGTGGTGAGATGAGACGATGAGACTCTACATTCTTGTGTGTGCGCATGTGTGTATGTGTGTGTGCGCTCATGTCCGTGTGTGTAGCAGTAGTAATAGTAGATCTGGGGAGGCTCTGTCATAGAGAGAGGCTTCCTAGGTCAGGCCATTAGACTGTGGCAGAGGCTGACTGGAGCTCCTCTTCTGAAAAGGAGTAATTAGTATACTTGTCAAGTGAAGTGCCACGCTGCTGCTTACCTCCCTTGCACCCACCCCTTGCATGCATACACACACACACACACACAGAAACACTCATCTTGCCTGCGCCTCCTTACTCCCTCCCTTCTTACTAATGAAGTGCCTTTGCTCTCATTATTTGAAAAGAGGCTGCATATACACACCAGCTCTGGCTTAGTGGAGAGGTGAGGGAGAGAAGAGAGGAGCACTTGAAGACAAGAGAGGAAGAACCATAATGATGATACTAGTGGATTCTAAGTTAAGATTTTACTGGATAGAACATAATACAATATTCTGCTATCAGCACGTCTGATCTGCAAAACACTGAAGCTATTATGAATTCTGTCAAGGAACCAAAAGATCATAGTAGACGCTAACATTCTCACAGTGTTAACATCAAACACAGGACATTTATAACCTTGCATACAAGGCTTCTGTAAAGGAATGTGACAATAAATCTTAAAGGCGGTCGAATCACATAGTTACAAAACATGGAGCAGCAATCTAATCTGGAGCTGGGCCTTGGGAAAATGGAAAAGGTCAAATAGCTAGCAAAATTGCCTCCTCAAAAAAGTATGTCTAAATCTAGAGGCACATCAACTCCTGTCAAAGGCGGAATAGAGAGAAAAGATGAAGAGATAGCAGGAGGAGGGGAAAGAAAGAGCAGGAGCTCCCCCAATGTGCCTGCAAGTGACTTCTTAAGAGGTAGTGCCTACTGACAGATTTGGAATGTCAATACAGTTATGTATAATTCAATAATTGGTTTCATGGTACTTACTGTCATCATCACATTGGTATAATAGTATGTTTTTCTTAAATCAAGGAATTTGTTTTTGGATAAGTATGAAAAAACATCCTTCATGAAATGAAAGTTTTCACAGCCAAAGTGTGTTGTAGTTTTCCCAAAAGTCCAATGTATTGCAGCTTCTTATGACCTACAAATAGTGGATATAAACTGTGTAAAAGTGCTCATGTGACCTTTCCTCCCCTACTGCCTAGTCTGTTTTCACGAGACAAGGAGCATTATGGATGTTGATATCATATTCAATACGTGATAAAACTGCTTTGAATGTATTGATTTATTTACAAGCGCCACCAGATAGTCTTTCACTCTGCGTGACTGATGCTCTCTCCAATACTTTGCTGCAAGGAGAGGGGGAGGCAGCTTGTTGGTGGTGTCGTCATATTGAAGTGTGGTGGTGGTGTGGTGTATGTAGCTGGAGGAGGGAGGGGAGGGCAGGACAACAACAAGCGAGCAAAACAAAACAAGGAAAGGACAGAAAACAATTTAAAACTCTGTATTGATCCAGCAGTAGTGATTGTACATATATTCCACAGTCCCAAAGGCCCCATTCCTATGTCTCTTAAATGCAAAGGGAAAGAGAAGGGGAATAAAAAAAACGATGGTGCTAGGCAAAGGCAAGCCACTCACCCGGTTGGGGGTAATGTCCCTTATATAGAACTCTATTGATCTTCACAGGGCGCCTGCCCGCCCTCCCTCTGGAGTCCGACAAAAACACACAAAACACACACATGCACAAGAGCGCAGTCTGGGGCTAGAGGGGGGCATGACGGATATCCCTGCCAATAGCACTGAACCAACCTGTTAGCTAATTGCCAGCAAAGACAATTATCCTTGCATTGTTTCATAATGGAAACACATTACTAGAGTCTAATATACACAGAGGGAGATTGGAAGATTTGACCGTGCAGCCCATGGGGGCAGCCATTCATTTGCAAAGGCCAAGTAGGTCGTGGGGAGATAGCAGAGAAGCTCTGTCAAAACAGAAGTCACCCTCACTGCCACTACAGTTGGCAACAGTGGAAAGGTACACTATGATGACATTATCATTTGAAAATGCTTCATATTCATATAGCAGGTAGCAGTCAAACAGATAAATCATAGCTTTTTTGTCACAGCACTTAGGTTTAGTTAGGCTTATTCATATATAAGATTATCCTGTAAAAGTCTCTGTGAAATCACTTTCAACAAGAAGAACCATGACCATGACATTACTCGCTAGCCCGCAAACACTGAGATGTCACATGGTTACAGTACTGTTTTGAAATTAAACAACGATCATCCAGGAAGTTTCATCTGCTACAAATCTATTCTGAGCAATAATAAAGCATGTTTTCACTGTATGGAGATGGAGGGATGTAGTGTGCTATTATCTGAGACGGAGTGCTTCTCCTGGATGAATGCCCTGTTCTACAAGCTGCTCAGACTAGTATTTTGACAGGCAGTGGATAACGGTGGGTCCAAAGCAATCACATCTTTGACTTTGACAAATGGCTGTGCTGTGGCGAAGTTGAAAATAACACACATCCACTTTAATCTCCTTCTTGATTAAATTGGAAGCACGTCTTTTTGACATCATGCGATTCACTCTCAAAGCACTGACTACTGCACAGACACTCACACACACACAGTGTCTTCAGTATGGACCTATTGAAATAATATTGAACCATGTGTGCGTGTGATATTGCGATTCCCAGACTGAAAGTGCGAAGTGAAGGTACATTTTTTTTTTTTTGGTATAAATTAACAAATGTCACATGCAAAAACTGCAAATTATGTGTGCCAAAAAAAAATTCTGACGATGACATAAGACATTGCAATCCATAAGAAAGACAGAAAAAAAGATACTATCCAGAATGTACCACGACAATTATTCACACAATTTCTGGACAATCTCTGACACGTTCAACAAAAATATTTGCATCTGGAATTTTGTTCTCCTGCAGTGTGCCCGTCAGCACTACCTAGGAATGGTTTGCTTTTTCTGCCACACTTTTCTTCAACACAATTTCCTCAGTGGACCCCAGTGGACGGAGAAAGAGAGGGGAATGAGGGAAGAGGAGAGGGTGTAGTAGACAGAGGCATTGGGGGATGAAGGAGGGTGAGGGAAGAAATCAGGGGTGTTATAAATAACACTGATGAGGTGAGC
Source organism: Scomber scombrus (assembly GCF_963691925.1). NCBI lineage: Eukaryota > Metazoa > Chordata > Actinopteri > Scombriformes > Scombridae > Scomber > Scomber scombrus. The sequence goes on along the minus strand of NC_084988.1, from coordinate 11,091,279 downwards.
TAGCATTGATCCACACTGCAGTTGAGAGGTGGGTGGTTCTCCCAGTGCTTAATTGCCAGTCACATGCCCTGGGATGCCGCTACTACTAAATGTGGTCTGTCTCTCATTAGGCTTGGACAGGGTGAAAATACAGCAGCTAGCCGTGGCAATACAACTGAAATTGGGACTCAAACAGAAAGGGATTCAAAAGACAAAGTGTTACAATTAAGACTGATGGAGGGAATGATAGAAAGGACAGAGTGGGAAATGGAAAAGTGTTACTCACACATTCCACCCTCCAGGTCCTGAAGGAACCTGTCCAGGATGATACGAGCCATCAGTGCAGGAGACAGATCCACCTTAGCATAGATTGGACACAAAAAAAGAGAATTAACCTTAATAAAAAACAGGCTAAAGCATCAATGGGGAGTTAATGCTACTTCAATACGTAGGGATAGTGGAATTGTTATTCCCCTCTGGAGAATTACTTCATTTACAAACCTTCAGACTAAATCCAACGTATCCAGCTGGAAGTGCGAACATATTTCAAAGCTGAAACGCTGAAATTACATAGCTAGTCTACGTTCGTCTGATGTCACATTGATAATAATGATTGTAATGGCCCCAAATGATATTATTACCTTTCCAAACCTTGACCCAACTTTCGACAATCTGTGCAAATTGGTCTTTGAAAGCCTTGCTTTGCAATAACCTTTCCCACAGGAACAAGAGATCGACTATTACGCAGCCAACATATCCAGCTGAATTGCCTTTGCCTCTGTCAAACGGAAAAAAGAAGTCTCTCATCTCCTATGAAAAAGCTGCACATACTATACCCAGCCTAGAGACAAAAGAAAGCTTTAATCATAGGATGATCACCAAGACAAAAACTGCAGGAACCAACAGGACACACCGGAGGGACTGTGGGGATGCAGTCCTTAATAGGAAGGATAGAACCTATGGCTGCAGCACTCTTTGAACACAAAGACACCTTGAGAGATGTGAGATGTTTTTGGTTTGGGTGCAGGCAGAAGCCCTGACAGGTAAGGGAGCACTAATGACTGATACTGAAGGTGTCTACCAGACCCCATTTCAGCACAATGCATTCACACAAAATATAAATAAATAAATATAGTGTGAGAATGATATGCACTGGAAACCAGCAGCTACTTTCAATGTCAGCACAATGTGACAATTATTCAGCTCAATTAACAGGCATCAAACATAAGTGGTCCAAAATGTACAGATGCATGTATATGCTCTAAAAGGTAAATCAGGCATTTGGAATGAAATTATTTGACTTTTCTTTAAACAAAATAGATGTTGCAAATAAGAAGACACACCAAGTCATTCATTACTAAATTTCACAGCCTCTTCAGTATGGAGGGAATTAAAACATTGCTTGAAGACTTTGCCATTCCTAGCCAGCTCGTTATGAAACACAACTTACTTGCAGCCAAAGATCATTTTTTCTCTTGTTAGCATAATTGGAGACCAAAAGTGAATTTGCCCTCAGCCTGTAGTGCGAATGGTGTGTTTTATCTTTTCTCTGATGCTTCCTGGTAACGCTGGGAGCAGAGAGGCTTCTGTCTAAACAATGTCTTTTTTACCCGCAGTTGTATTTGTTAACATCTCCATAATACTGCATTAAGAAGGCAGCTTGTAAAAAAGGCCAAACATGTCTCTGATAATTAAGGGGTGAGCACAGAGTTTATATCTTCATTAAGACCTCTGATAGCATTTCAGACTTAGCATTTGTAGCCTGCAGCTACAGTAGCGTTTTTTGCTCCCCATAATCCTTCTCATTTTCTCTCCCTTTCTTCTCCCTTCTCAGTCCTCCCTGTGCTTATTGGCTTTCTTTCCATTCACACCTTTGGATAACAAGAGAACATCAGATTCCTGGTAACCTGTATAAGGGCTGACACATGAAAAATGGCTACATTACCAACGCTGGTCCAGCCTGAATAAGGACCACCCTATTAGTTCAGGTACTTGCATCCCCCTAATTTTAATATTAATCATGAGTCCATACTGATTCTCAAGCCAGATCGCAGCACTTCATGGGCTTAACATGTGACTGAGAGTCCCAGGACCTTGAATTCCTGCTGAAAATAATTATTGTTCATTAAATTCTGGGTCTGATTTTATTATCCTCCAAAGCTAACGGGTGGCACATACAGTACAGCCTAACTGCACCTGTTCTTAAGTCTGTGTGTTTAACTGACCTTTAAATAAAAGTATATATAAAGCATATAACAGCAACTGCAGAGTTTAGAACCAATATTCACAGAAGACTTCTGGGGGCAAAAAAATTTCCATGAGTAGTTTTCATCATTGTTAATCATTTCCCTCTGTTGGAGATATATTGTCGCATAAAGGGATGAAACTACATCAATTAGCGGTGTGGGAGACCATGAGTGCTTGGTTTAAATGTTAAGTAGCATATTAAAATGACAGTTAAATGGTTCATAGACAGTTATCTCTGAGCTGAATTTAATCCTTTATAGAAAAAAAAAAATCACGTGTCAATTAAATGGAGAATGAATAATGGCAGATAGCTTTGAGGTGCCACTGATGCATGTGAACTACTCTGATTTTAGATTAAGAAACCCTCAAAGCTCATTGACTGATGTAAGCACCAATAAAAATTTGAATGCGCATTTAAATATTTTAAAAGCTTAAACAGCCCATTTTAACAATAGACAATACATTCGATGAGGTCTGGATCTATCAAGTCACCTCTCCGTTAGCTCTGCTAAATTTATGTTCTTAACATTTATTTTTTTTCAAAATTGTACTGTTTGTGAATATTGGATAATGATAACAGATGACTAACAAACACTCATCAGGATAGGAAAATGATGAACCCACCACTTTGTAAATTCTCCTCCTGCCAACTCTACGTTCCTACTCACCTGATCTGGAGTTATTGTCCGTCAACTGCAGACAACACTTTCTACTGAAGATATTTACCTCAGTCATTATCACAGTGGTTTAAATCCCACTACAGGCAAGTACAAAGGATGCCCTGTTGGATTTTTGCAAAGACTTGAACTGCACATGGACCAGTAATCCTGATGCTGCATTCATTGTTGCTGGAGAGTTCCATTGGGCTAACCTTAAGGAGGTAATGCCTGACTTCCATCAACATATTGACTTCGCCACAAGGGAAATAAACACACTGGATCGCAGCTACACACCTTTCAAAAACAGCTACCATGTGGCCATCTTACTGAGGTCAAAATATGTAAACAAACTAAGACACATGCCCCGAGTGACGCGAATGGTCAGGCCAGATAGTGGTCTCCCTACAGTCTGTACTACGTGATGCTGTCTGGAGCATGTTCCAGGACACCACCATCAACGCCACAGATGATATCAATGGATGCACTGAGTCTGCTGTGGATATAATTTGTGAAACGGCAGAAGCAACTGTACCCAGAACTACAGTTTAATTATTCTACAATCAGAAGCCGTGGATTACCAGAACCATCTAACCATCCATACAAACACACTGCAGCCTACAACTTAGGCCTGCAGTCAGGAAATATGAACAATTATAAAGTAGCAGCCTACAATGTAAGAAGAGCAGTAAAGGAGACAAAAGGGCCTACAGGAAGAAAGTGGAACTACTATTCCAGGAGTTTAATCCCAGAAGCATCTGGCAAGGCCAAGAACCATGACAGATTACAATCACACTCCCCCTACAATCTAATGCGTCTCTAGTAAGTGAGTTAAAAAACTCTTAAGCTTACTTTGAGGCCATCGGCAGCCAGAAAGCAAAAACAGCTGAAGAAGAGGTTAATGGGTAGGTGGGTGCAATCACCCTGAGCATGATGTCAGGAGTGCTTTCTAGCATGTGAACACCAACTAAGCAGCAGGACCAGACAGTATTATTTGGCAGGTTCTTATTATGTGCTGACCAAGTAGTGCCAACTAGTGTTCACAATGGCAGTCAACCTGTCCCTAACTCAGTCTGTCATATCCATGTGCTTCAAGAAGTCCATCATCATCATTCCTGTGCCCAAGAAAACAAGACCAGCCTGCCTCCCAGTGGCACTCACCTCTGTAGTGATGAAGTGCTTTGAAAAGCTGGTTAAGGAGCCACTACAGTTTGCCTACCATCCCAACTAATAAACAGAAGACATCACAACACAAATACTCCACACCAACCTATCTCACCTGTACAAGAAAGGGAGGAATGTGAGATTACTGTTTATTGACTATAGTTCAGTGTTAAATACGATAGTTTCTTCAAGGCTAGTCACGAAGCTCAAGGACTTGGGATTCAACACCTCATTGTGCATGTGGATCCTTGCCTTTGGGTGGCATATGACAGGCAGACCACGAGTGGCTAGAAGTAAATGGACACACCTCTTCTACCATCATCCTTAACACTGGAGGACCCCTGGGATGCGTATTGAGCCCCCTGCTGTACTTCCTTTACACCAGTAACACCACTGACACCAGAGTAAGGCTAGGAGAATCATTAAGGATCCCAACCACCCGCATTACAACCTTTTCTTCCTGCTGAGGTCAGGAAAGAGGTACTGGATACACCAGGCCAGCACTGAAAGGCTTAGTAAGATATCCTACCCTCTATTTTTTTATGCACAAATTGAGGGAACATTTCACTATGGTTGTACCATATATGATTATAAATGAACTTACAATGTACACAACTGACAAATGAATAAATGCAAGAATTTCAGTGTCTGGCTTCAATCTGCCCGGTCAATTACATTTATAGTAATTTAGCCACATTAACTGCTTTTGCTGCATTTTTTTCACTGAGTAGGAACTGCTGATTGATTATTGGGTGCCACCCTAATGGAAATGATCATTTACTGACTTGGTTCAAAATGTAAGAAAAAGTAGTGGCCACTGAGTAGATTAATAGCCACAAATGTTAAAAATGCAGAAACTTGGTGATGTGCATATTTTAAGTACTTAAACCATCAGAATATTTGATAACAAGCACACAAACACACACACCATACTACAACATATAACTCTATGTATGTATGTATGTATATATATAATTGCTACTACATCAAACAAACAGAAAATTCTATACTGAAAAAGTAAAGTAAACAAGTGATGAAGAGAGGAATTAACAGATGACCCTGTCCTCACCTGTCCGCAGTTTGCAGCAACTGTGCCTGAACTGCAATTTGGAAAATTACATAATAAAACACAAAAAGTATTTTCACATCTGCTTAATGGAGGTGAGAGCTAATTACATCAAATAATTGATAATAGAGCAGACCATTTTACCAATTTTACTAATGACTAACAGATGAGTGAAAATCAAAAACTGCTGCCAACTTCTATCTATCCATCTATAGAAAAAAGCAGGCATCGATTGAGGAGATTTTTTTAAGTAAAAAAGACAGAAAAAAAATAAAATAAATAAAGGTTATGCCATTACCTCATTGGCCAACTCCAACAAGACAGGAGCAGTGGGATGTGCCTTGGCTTCACTCAGATACCTTCATTATAACAAAGAACAACAAAAGCAGTGAAAAAACATGGCCCACAAAGGCAGACAGAAGGGTAGAGGGGACTAGACCAGACTAGCCAAGACATGCTAATGTCCCTGATGACTTTGCCCTGGGTGGCATATGGCAGGCTCAATGCGGTTAAAACAGCACTGCTTGGAGGGCTTCAAATTTCCTTGAAACCAGACAAGCATATGATAGTTAGTTAACTCCTGCCGCCAAAAAGCCTTTTTTCCCTCGCCAGCTAGAACTGCAGCCCCCTTCAGATCTTACACAGATCGTCTCTGAGGTTTGTTGTTGTAAGTGGATTAGAAGTGCATTATCCAGTCTTGTTTTCCCAAGAACAATGGCTTAATAAGCTAGATAAAGGGTAATTGCAATATGCAAAGAAGCTTTTCCCCTTGTAGCCTGTGTGTGTTTTTTTTTTAATCTGCATTCATTGAATTATAGATAATCAGCTCATCATAAGCCAGTGTAAGGTAAATGTCCAATAGTTGGTTATTTATTTATTTTTTCTGCTTTCAGTTTGACGTGGACAACAGAGCTTTAGCTTAGCAGGTGCAAGTGGAGATCTGGAATGAATCCTGGTGATTTGTTTGGCAGAGATTATATCTGTCATGGTGGCCCACCTACTCTCATGTGACTTTGGCAAGTCCCTTTCTCGGTCAGAGAGAGGGGAAGACGAAGAGAGCATACAAGAGTGGGTGACAGATAAATAAAAGAAAAAAACAGTGATAGAGATGAGAGGAAGATAAAGAATGTGTGAGGGGAGAGAAGAGCAATAAAGTAATACAGAGTAATACATTACCTCTGGTAGTGGCTCTCAATGACATCTGGTGCATGGTGTCTTGAGATTGTTCTTTTAGTTCGTTTCTGTCACAAAAAGAACACTGATGTAATATAAACAACAACAACAATACTATAATTAATAATAATACACATAATTAAAAAATTAATAATAATAATACAATTATTATGATTATCATCACATTTTTATACAATTCCATTGGTTAAAAAGTATCATTACTATTATTAGAATTATTATCAATAGTATTATTATTAGTAGTAGTATTGTTAGTATTATTATTATTGTTAACATTTTTTTATACAATTCCATATATTAAGAGGTAAAGGATTTCCAGTCCAGGATAAAATACAGACCCTTTCAGCTTTGGCTCCTATTGTGTATGACTAAGCGCAAGAGATCTTGGGTCAAAGTGATTTAATTTCAATAAGTTTGCCGAGGGTCAAAGTGTGCCATGGCAAGCTTGTATTACCCCCCATCCTCCTCACTCAAACCTTGTATTAATTTCCCCTTTTTCGATCAAACAATGACCCTATTCCACATTCCACACCCTGACATTTTCATGCAATTCAATTGCCATCTTTTCCGGGAAGGTGGAGGACAGGGGATAAAAGAGGAAGAGCATTGGTTAAAAAACAACTTATTTAAAAACTACTACACAAAAAAAATGTAATTCCACAGAGACAGGCAGTGTGACTGACACCTGTCAGGGGGATGATAAATGACTCCATTTTCTGCCTGTGCTGCCTTCTGCCACTGGCGGCAGCGGCCATTTATCATCATCCGCTGTCAGCCGTGGAAAGCAGCAGTGACAGTGCGAGTCAGCAAACATTTAGCACACGCAGCCGCACTACACGGGGAAATTATTATTGTCAGAATAATAATGGTTTAGCATAATTTATTACAGGTCCACCAAATAAGCAGGGGCTAGATGTTATTAGACAGATGGATGGGAAGGCTTGGCAGACATCCACTGAGGCTCAGGCAGGCAAGGGCCCTCAACGTGAACGTGAGGAGGAGGAGGAGGAGGGGGTGGGGGGGCTTGAAATAAATGGGGTATGGTGGGGGGGGCATCCTCCAAACCAATCAGAGAGCTGGCAGTTCAATTACAAAGAAATAAAGGGACATTCATCATTCAATTAGGCACCTGTCAGGGCTCACAAAGGAAGAAAACTTCTAACCTGGTACTCCAGGGAGAAGATGCTCAGAAGAGTGGACTGCGAGTGACTGGAACAAATAAAAGAAGGACAAAGTTAATTACCAGAGTGCATTGCACAGAGACAAAGGGAGAGGGGGAGCTTCAAAGCTGGGGCCAGCTGCCCTGTAATCTAAAAGAACATGAAAACAAGTGTGGCAAAGTTGTTCCAGATGAACACCTCTGACAAAGGATTCCTGCCACAATGGCGTAGGGGTGGGAGAAAGGGGGAGGATGTGTGTGGTATGAGAGATGAGAAAAATATAGCCTGTTTTGTTTTGACTTTTCACTCATTCATACATACCATCTTCTTCTACTATATTTAAATTTCCTGTATTTAAAGCTTTTTTAATAGTGCAGTTTAGGCTGTTGTAAAACTACACAGAGAAAAACCAAACAGAACAAAATCAGAAGGAAATAAATTTAATTCATGCGAATAATTGATAGGGTTCAAGTCCAATTACAACCCCTGGTTTGGTAGATGTCTCTTTGCAAATGCAGTGACCAGTCTGAGTGTCTACATTTGTTTGTATGAATGGTGTAGCAATGCACAGACAGGAGAAAGTTTTCCTGCTTCACTGTCAACGCTGGCATATGGGCCATTCTGGAGCCCTCCCACTGCAACTGATGGGCTTTGAAAATGGAAACTTTCACTGCAGGAAGCTGGGACTCCCAGGAGTCGGTCAATTCCATGGGTTGCCATAAGCTACATTCATCTCCAGCTCCAGTCAATGTCAAACACCTGGCAGAGAGGCAAACCTGGAAAACAGGCAGCTCCAACAGGGATTCACAGCTCCTACCATACATCCCTCCCCAACCCCCACTGTATCCTTTGAGTTGAAGATATTTAAAGCAGTGACAGATATTATTCTAATTGGATGGTACATACCTCCACCCCTCATATCAATAGAAAACATATAAATGCAACACACACACACACACACACACACACACACACACACACACACACACACACACACACACACACACACACACACACACACACACACACACACACACACACACACACACACACACACACACACACACACACACACACACACACACACACACACACACACACACACACACACACACAATGGTTCCAATGGTTTTGTGTCTCTATATACTGCTCTCGGTACACTTTGTTAAATTTAATGGACTTTTCATTACAAGTCACCTGAGAATGGTATGTAAATACTGACAAGAAGCCAAAGCTTCCAATCTGCATTGAAATATTGAGTCCACATAGGCTTTCAACATCAATCACAATAAACCATGAAGTAACCATGTGGCATATAAACAAAGCTAAAGGAACCACAAACATTGATTTCCGTCTGTAGTCTCAGTATGTGGCCACATCTTAATAAAAGCATTTCACACACTGGAATGGTTTAGCAGTTTATAATGACTTACTCCAACAAAGACATCATTTTGGGATCTCCAAATGCCAGTTTTGAAGAGTTCTACTACGCTGGCTGGAGAACAACATATTCTCAATAATTGGAAACTCTCTGGGGCTCAACCCATCACAGAGATGATTCTCATCAACCACCAAGTACAGTTGCAAAAGAGAAAGACCAAATGTTTGAAGTAGTTGAAACTCTAAGAAAAAAAACATTGCCATCTCAGCATTAATGTACAATGATGCCTGGGGAGGAAGGGGCCACTGCAATTAAGTGGACCATTAAATGGTCAACTGTCAACATGAGGACACTTAAGGGAGGAAAAAAAAATTCTTCCACACTTCAACCTTGCACCTGAGCATTTCAACAACATTACAGCCTTATTGCTTCAGAACATCATGATCCCCCTGTTGGAACAGACATCTGTTAGGTTTTAAATGGATTACTCTCTATAATGAGCATGATTACTGCCTAATTGCTAAATCTATACCCTGTTAACTTAAAAGGGACATAAACTGCTCTTAATATCTGGGAAAACATATCTGTTTCAAAAAATACTAAAAACTTTGGGGACTTTTGTTTTTCTTTTTTACGTCAATCCATTTTTGCTGACATCAGAACTTGACAAAAGCACCACAACTACAGAAACATGATGTGTTTTTGAATGTGTTCTTGTTGGGTTTAAAGAGGAGAAAAAATGAAAGCAATGTGAAGAGATGAGTGCATATACCTGGATCCAAACCAAGAGTTTGGGTTGGTTTTATAGTCTGTCAAGTTTTACACTGCACTCATATTGTATAATGCCCCTTTTTCCATTTAAAAGACATTAGTAGTAAGTTATTGCAGGCTTTACATTAATGTATATCCAACCTGTGCTCTCCTGGGCACAGTATGCTCACTTCATGCTAAAATATGGAGCCAAGTGCAGTCTTGCAATAGGGATCTGATCTGCCTGCTGAACAGTAGCATTACATTTTCACTGTAATTCATCCACCTTCTTCCCTCATAATGCCAGCATTCATGTGATACTATCCTTTCTTAGGGGTTATAAAACATAAACTGATACAAAACATTTCTGTGACTATTCCAAAACCAGATTCTGTTCTTTATTTCTGCCTTTTAGCCTTAAAAATGCTAGTAATTAGAGTTGTATACAGATTTGTGCACATTATGAGTGCAGCAGGTAGATTAGTTAGGTTTAAACCTTTTCTTACATTTATACAGCTACCTGCTGATAATGAGGTTACAATGAGTAAAAAGCTGCAAAAAAAAAGGAAAAAAGGCTCGAATGAATGTCATTAAAATGATTCTAAGATTAGACAAACTTCGCAGAGTAGACTGAAAACAACACTGTGGCTATAATAGAGGTGGGGAGGTTGGAGCCCTAACTCTATCTGTGTATATACAGACAAAGTTTAGTTTTTTTCCAACTGGTAATATGCCTAAGTAAAAAACTGTGATTGTCAATCCCTGTCGTACTTACGTAGCCTACTTAAAAGTATTTTATGAATTATGGTGAGGTTTGCCAGTGTGGTTTCAAATCAGTGTTCATTCATTGAAATGTATTAAAACAAACAATTAACACATTTAGAAATACATTTTAAAAGGAGTCTGTGACACTACGACACATCCTTACATTGACCTTCATAAGAAGAAAAAAAAACCTCACTCTTGGATGTAATTTAGAACATGGGGAAACAGAAGGTTGGGAAACAGAAGAGTGGTTTGGGAGTCATTCACTCTCTACCTAATTACCCTTCCTTACAACATAAGACAGAGCATTAATATGCACTGGCACCCGAAATAGTAAAGCAGCAGATTAAATTAAAAACAATTAGGGAGTTTCACTTTGTCACTGAGCTGGTATGCCTGTCTGGTCAGTGCTTTAGGCTCTATTAAGTTACCCTATCCACCGCTTATGAATCTGACAAATTCAAGTTTGAGTGTTGTATTGTCTTATCCTCTTATGCATTCAGAAAACAGCAGTGAAAACACTAGAAATTCCCATCACCCTAATTAATAGGAGATGGGGGGAAATTCATGCTATCAATTATATTCAGAATCTTCCTATTTACAAATAATTAATTATAAACAATAGCTGTAATTTAGGTAATGAAAGCCACCTGGCTAATGGCATTGGTATCATATGCTGCGAGAGTACTTAGCATTTGGTGGATCTGCATGCAGTGAGTGTTGCATGGTGTGACTCTTCAGGGCATGGAACTGGCTAATTGAGGTATAGCACATATTTTTACTAATGGCGATGAAGCTATTTTGAGAGGGGGATGACTTGGATGAAATGATTCGCTCTTAGACAGTTCATGGAGATACTGCTTTTTTGAACACCTTATTTTATTGCTACCCACACCTCTTTTACTTTTATTATTACGAAATGCTTACCAAGCATAGCCAGAATGTATAACTTATCTTAAGACTTTACACATGCAAAAATGCCGACAATAATATATTAAGCATTTACTTTCCTATATATCAATATTGTATAAAGTGAAAAACAGCTGAATGTGGGTTAAACACTGGATATGCAAATGCTACTAATTACACATGCTGATAGGCAAAATGCTAACATCTGTTTCTCAGCTAAGCCTACCGTCATCTGCAGTGAAACAAATGTGTAGAAAAAAAAAGTTAATGTATAAATGTGATATATTTTGACAACGGATAGAAACAAACACAAATCTCAGTGTCATGCAGCTTCAAACAAATACTTGCACAATGAGCACACGTGTTTACAGTCTAAATTAGTTTTACGTGTCTGTTTGCTTTCCTGTAAAACAACTGAATAACCTTCTTTCAATTCCAATTGTCAAATTGAGTTGCAAAAATGTATTATTGTTGTTTTCATTATCAGGTTCAGGTGTCCAACAAACATAGAATTTGCAGTAAAAAAAAAAAATTGTCTTTTTTATTTCAGTTTCAATATATTTTCAAGTTTGTTACTTACATTACTGCAGGAATATTTTCCCAAAGCTTGACTCAAATACATTCCACAACATTTAAAAGTTAGTGACCCGACCCCCCCCCCCCCATCTCATCATCTCTCTGAGGAGGCCACAGAAAACTTACCAGCCTGCGGGGTATACGGTGGACAGAAATTGCTTTAGCAGAGGCACAACGGGGCATCTCACTGCCTACTGTTGTCCTAATAGACGGAAAATATGACCCTTGCGTGGCCCTCTTCACTTTATTACAATCTTTCAAAATTTCTCTCTACTGAGGTGCCTGGAGATGTCAGAACTGTTTTATAATGCTGGCAAAAAAAAAGCGGGAAAGTTTCTGCAATCACCACCCTAATTGTGATTCCTCCTGAAAGCGAAGGATCTTCATGACTCTGTCTGTGACAAAACATGTTATGGCTGTTATGGTATGTTGCCATTGTTATAATATAATTATCGTCACAACCGCTTCTGCAAACTCTCGTGGAAAACTGAAAATGAGGTCCATGTTATATGTCAAGTGGCGAGTGTCCACTGGTCTGGCAAGGAAACACATTACACTGACCAATTGCTTACTCCCCCAAGCATGGCTGGGAAACTTGTACCATTCTGCGCAATTTGTTTCATTCTTCTTTTGCAATTGATCTCAGTATGCAAAGAGAACCTGGGGCAATAGACTACCATAGCTGCCCAGCCGAACTGTGATACTCTGCTGTACCACTTGTGTATGTATGGCTTAGGGGTTGAGGGACAGTACTGATGCTACTGCCAAGTAGAACACACAATACTTGCTTTTACCATTATCATATTCCTAAATTGAGCATTTGTCTCTACAAATATTTACCTCTTATTTTGTATGGCAACCCAATACCTTTCAAGACAGTGTCCTTTATAATTGCTATAAGCCACAACTTGTGCAATGGGCTGCTTACCTCAGTGTTTTTAGCCCAATGAGCCGAAAAGGCAGTGCAATCTATAGAGTGTGCTTGGACAACATCCCTACGATATGAAGAGGAAGTAGTCATTCCTGTGCTTCCTAATCAAGTAATTGATTGCATCTATTATTCATGAACTCCTTAGCCTGACATGAAGTTGTAAACTCAGCACAGCTTTTCTTCTTTCTACATCTCTCCTCTCTGCTTACACTTCATTCATCCCCTCACCCTTCCAATGCTCATCTAACCACATAAAGCTGTGGAATTAGTTTGCCAGTCTCTCAGCCTTCAAGGGTTGTACCCCTAAGCCCCAACTGCCAGTTTGTGTTTTGTTCAATATGGGCAGCCAGAAGTGTGAGGCCATGCACCGGAGGCTGCCGGGGCTGCCCTCACAAGCCCTGCACTAGATCAGCCTCTCATTGCCACTTCCAGGCTACAAAATAGCTGGGGAATTCTAACTTCACAAGAGCTACAACAGAGCAACTCGGCTGATTCCACAGAGACAATAATGGAATTCGCAGTTAAAGCTTGAAACAATCCAACTGGGGCCATTAAAAAAATCTAAAATGTTTTTTTTTTTACTATATACTATGTCTTTAGATGCCCTCTGATCTTATAATTGACAAACAATATCCTAACTTAATGGTGTGAATTTTTAGGCATAACCAAAAAGTAAAAAGGCTCTCAAAGTCTTAATCAGTGTTTGAATTAAACAGTGTCTACACTGCAAATAAATGGAAACAAATAACAGAAGAATAATACAAGGTATAAAGATATATCAATTTTGCTAATGAGTCCTCCAAAAAAAAAAAGGATTATTCAAACCTTGTCAATTTCTTGAGCCATAAAGTGAATCTAAATGTATAAAGAGCCTGCCAGTTTAATGCATCATGCCCATTATCAAATCTGTGGATTTAACCAGCATGTAAAAAAAGAGATAAACACTACAGCCACAATAAATAATCAATGAGCAAGTCCCTAAGCTTCATCCTCCTGAGCCTAGATATTACCATCAAAAACAAAGTGTCTCGAGCCAAGAAATCACCATATCAATGGCACATGCCACAACAACCCTGCCCTGCGCTTTCCTTCCAAAGATCATGCTAGATAAACCCCAAATAACAGAGAAATTAACAAATGCTTGACATTTGCTCAACATCCATTATTCTGACACTTCTTCAGAATTTCAAAAGGCTGAACGCATGCTTAATCAACATTCATATTCCCAGAGCGAGCCCCAGCACCATATTGCAGCCCGCCTCAGTGCTGATGAAAACGGCACATTAGGGCCCGATTCAAAAAACGTTCAGGGACTCCTCACCAGGGAACCCTGTGTGTGTGTGTGTGTGTTTGTGTGTGCGTGTGTGAGTGAGAGAGAGACAGAGAGAGAGTAAAGCAGAGGAAGAGGGAGAGGCACTGGCTGTGTTTAGTGGGGAGGGGTGCTTAACACTTTACTTTTTAAGCATTTTCCAAAACAGAGGCATCTGCCCCTTTCTGCAAACCCTCCCACTTCTACAACTGTGAAAGCCATATGAGGAGTGAGCTGAATGGCATTTTAAAGAGGGGGGTAATCATTACATCCAAATTCATTCATAATGTAGCACAGAAGGACACAGAGGACTCTCACATTCCCTCCCTCCTTTTCTCGCCCTCCTTGCACAGACTTTCTCGCGGGACAAAGGGTGGAAGGACTGGGGTCCCCTCTGGACCCAGGGGAAGCCAGGCAAGGCCTCAGAGAGCAGCACATCATTTCCAATTCTAATATGTGGCAAGAGAAGGACCTGATGGGACTGATGTCACATTTTTTCCTGCACCGGCCTGCGATGAGCCCTCCCGCCACACAGCCCCCACCCACCCCCCTTTGCTGCCTTGCCGCGGTCCAGATTCTAGGCAGGACACCAGAGCTGGCTAAGAGGAGGGCAAGGAAGAGAGGGCAAGAATGGGGGTTGATATTTGCATGTCCCTCCATTGTGAGTGGGGGTAAAAAGTGACAGCACCGTGTCCAATTCTTTTCCCCCCAGAGCAGCTCGGGCCCGGCAAGAGAGGCCAGGCTGACAGATGACTCCCAACATCTGTGTTATGCAGCCGTTACAGATGAGGGACTCCACATCACAATATCTCTCTTTCTATCTGTCTATGGAACCCTCCCTCTCTCCTCCCACTATACTCATAGTACAACAGAGAGAATGACAGACCTTCCATGGAAATTACCTTGAAATTATCTATAGCTATCATATTGTTCAAAGTTTAAATTTTCCTCCCTTTGAGCCCCAAATCAAAAGCAATGATTATGAAATGAATTTATACACAATGCAGCATTCAGAGACTTGAGCTTAATGGCTGTTGCTATTGATCTACATCACTGAAACTCAAATATAGTGTTGTTTTCTAATTAATGTTTTAATTCCACAAAAGACTGGACAATATAATTTTGGGACAATATGTTAAAGTCAATACAAGGATATTAATCCTAGGAATCCTAGGAGTATTTCCTATGATATTAATATTTATCATGATTATCATGTGCACATCACTTGTAAAATGTCATGTGATGATATAATATGTTCCAATGCGCTGCTTCACACCAGACACGTCTTTGCACATTTAATATGAACACTTCAGTAACTCCTTTTAATTACAATTTGCTCAGAAACATTCATTTAGTAATCGGAATTTTGTAAAAATGATAATACGGTACCATCATATCATCACAGTATGATTTCACTTGGTCAGTAGGGTGGCTGATAATATTGAATTACAGTCCAACGATAATTGCAGCTAAATTTTATCAGCATGTATCTCCTCACGTGACTTATGCAACAATTCAATATATTGATTGCTTAGATTTTTGAATAAAAAAGGAAAGGATAAAAATAAAAAAAATGTGTATGATAAAATTATCACTTCATGAAAAAATAAGCATGTCCACCTCTACAAAAAAATATGCCCCACCAAAAAAGAATTAGCACAGCCTCCAATATTAAACTGGCAAACAACACTTGAATCTACAGTCCCCTCACCATTGCTTCCATCATTTAGAAATCATCCAATGCCATATGAAATGATTTGATATCCAGATACCTGTCTTTTCTATCTCTGACTATTATAAGCCAAATAATCTTCTGCCCACCCATTCAGTGCAGGGCAGTTCACAACAAACCCCTAACCCCCCCCCCCCGCCAGCCCCAGCCTAGCCAATATTTACGCAGTGGCAGGGCTCCCACAGAGTCCGAGGGGACAGGAGGGGTGTGGGGTGGGGGTGGCTGACTGCCGTGCCTGAGCGCATGCTAAGAGATGATGGATGGCCTAGTCGATATGTTATGTCTTAAGAGCCTGATTTCCTGCCAGTCCAATCACTAACCCTCCAGAGCCCAGCTCAGCTGATTGGACAACCAGAATAATTTCACAGGCTGTGAAAACACTGCTGCCGTGCCTGTCTGTCAGGCCCAGTGACGAGACTCA
Organism: Scomber scombrus; assembly: GCF_963691925.1. Lineage (NCBI taxonomy): Eukaryota > Metazoa > Chordata > Actinopteri > Scombriformes > Scombridae > Scomber > Scomber scombrus. The sequence continues at coordinate 11,075,042 of NC_084988.1, read as the reverse complement.
GGGATTTTAAAGAGCAAGGGCCTCCCCAAGATTGGTTATGGTGAGCGAAATAATAACAATAACCAGCAAGACTAAACAAAAGAGCCAGCACCTAAAGGAGGGAGAGATCATGCAGAATTATTGGAATGAAAACGGTCCAATGTTTTCCTTTAATTATTACACCCACCAGTACCACTTTTCTAAAAACTGGCATTTGGACTGTTTGTTGAAGACAGTTTGGATTAGGAAACCGAAAGGTTAAAAGGAACTCAAAATAAACATGAGAAGGACCTCCTAGTGTTGGTGCCTAAACATACAGGATATTAGATGCTCTTTATACGCATGACATAGTCCATAAAATGCTAACAGTGAGAACAAAGGCAGGCTCAAGCTCAGTTGCGTCCCCTTTGGGGACCTGATACCTTCTTCTAGATTGGTGATTAGGTCACAATGGAAGTAGGAAGCTCCAAATACATGCGACTTTGTAAGTGACCTCAACGGGATCTGTCATGGTGTCCTGGTGGCCTTGGGGGATTACACATGTTACGTTCAATAAAGTGAGGGCCCTCAGTGTCAAGGAGAAAGGCAAACACAACCATTAACCTCTCTCTTCGATTTCTGGATGTGCAGGTGCTGCATGGCAAAACATTGGCTAATGCTGTGGTGGAAGCCTATACAGGATCTGTGTGGATTTAATTAGTGGCTATAACTAGTGAATTTAATGGGATTATGAATATTTAATAATGGAAGATGAAACAAGAGACACAAGAACAAATAATGTTGCTAGGGGGATTGATAAATAGACAGTGATCATTTAATTTGAAGTGTAATTAAGACCAGACATGTGTGCAGACCTACAGATCATTTCCCCATCATTTAAATGGATCTTATATCACACATTCCTCATTGTTTTACAATATACTAAGTGTGGCTCATGCACCGCAGTTTGGTGTTTTCACCCTCACATGAAAACACACATGCACCTACAGTAACAACACCATGTAAAAAGCACAGGGAGAAAAAAATTCAAGAAAAAAAAGTGACTCGACTCACAAAATGAACAGAGCGACTGACCACTTACTTTGGAAATCTTTCTTTCAGCATCTTCATACACTGACGGGTTGGTCTCAGCTGCTCTGTCCATTTCGCTATCCCTTTATATTCAGTACGGGACAGTCTCATCTTTCTTTTTTCTTCAGCCACTGTATCCATCTGTACAAACAGGGGAGAGTTTGATTAACTAATGCTACAGAAGCAATCTGGTTTTGAGAAATAAACAAGGTGTCAGGTGACTTCACAGCTGTCAAAAACAGCTGTACCTTCATTGCTAACCGAGCTTAGCTTTATGTAATGGCTAACGCTGCGCACTGAAAGCATGTGGCGACACACAACTACATGTCTCATCTTTGAGAGATTATAACATAGCTCACGTTGTCACATATAACCGCAGACCAATATATACCATACAAAGTGGTTTGTTTACCATTGATTTCTGCTGCCTGTGGACAGTTCCCCGACCGTCGCTTCCCGCTAGGAAGTTGAAGATATGACTTTTATGTGAGCAGCGCGTTGATTGGTCGATTCCTCCACGAGAGCTGAGTATACTGGTAGATGATTGGTTATTTTCGCAGCACAGGGGCGGTATCTAGCAATGACATGCTGCTCACACACTGCCGATCTGATGCAGCTCTCAATCCCCGTAAAATCTAAGCGATACCCACGGAGGCAAGTTCTTCAAGTAAATTGACGTTGGCTGTCTTGCGACACTTGTCAGGTACTCTCAAAATCCGACAGCACAAAAAAAAAATCTTAAAAAACACAGAGCGAAGGAGAGATTGAGGCACCCGCAGAGGGAGAAAGAAGGGAGAGTTTCCCAGTGTAAAGGTGTTGCTGTGTCACTGATTTCACACTTTAATGACCATTTTGGTCCAGCGCCTGCATTCACTTTTGATGAGAACGACTAAAACAATACACGCTGCCTTTGTGCCTTAAGTCTATTAAAAAGATGCTGCCTCCTTTATTGATTCCTTGCACGGATGATCTACTTTGACCATGTTCTCATTTATGATATTGTAGCCTACTGTCTGATATAACTTTAAACGTAGGGTTTAGACATAGCCTAGGTTAGATGAACAAATCAAATATTTAAGTATTAAAAATCATATATATTTTTCAGGACTGAAGCTTGTCACACAAATTCAATGGTCTGTTATTGCTGCTGTTGGTTTTTTTTTTAAGAAAAAAAAAGTTAATTGCAAATCTTAACAGAACAGCCCAGGTAAAAATGTTGTAATTATTCATTCACACTTCAAATTTTAGCATCTTAAACGGCCAACTCCAACAACTAAGACAAAATGTGTTTCATAATGGAGTGCAGTGATTTAAACAAAAACAAAAACAAAAAAAGTACCTAAAAAGAAATCAAATACTTCACCTAGTTGCACTGCAGTGAGATATGAGTGATGTTTATGCTGTATTCTTTCACCTTGAAGTGGTTGAATTAGGGGCATAGATACAAGGAGTTCTACCCCCTGAGAGAATATTGGTCTGGGCTTTCATTAATTAACTTGCAGAAATTTTCATGGGCAAACTCCAACCGTGGGCCCCCAGAATCATCAGCACCTTTCACCTCACCAGTGAAGGTACTGCTTTAAATGCCCCTGGCACAAATATGTAAATGACACCAAGGATGATGATATGCCCTAGACTAGTGCAGTAGAAAAAAACTGAAGGTTTGTAAACCATGCATTTATAATTTTGACTTTAAAGGAAAGAGAACTAGCCAGATATGCAAACTGATGTGTATTTTTTTTTTAAGTAAATAGTTCATTTACAATTAATTCAGTTCCTTTATTTCTATTTGAACCATGTGATTATCTATGTCTGGAGTGCTGACTTTAGACAACACTGAAATAGGACTAAAATCTTTAAGACCCTTTGTCAAATATATCCCTTGAGATCAATATTATTTTACAATGGCATTATTGTGTAATTAGTCTCTGAACAGTGCTAAACCTCAGTCTGCCCTAATAGATTTTCTCTGTAACCTTCTATCTTTAAGGAGTTGCAAAGTTATTTTATGGTGATCTTTATTTATTTTATTTTTTTCATACACAGGATGTAATTTTTATTAAAAGTATAACATAGTTTGCTTCAACATTTTGCACAAAATGGTCACAAATAATTAGCTTTAAAATGTGAAAGAAGATGTCAAATCAATTCTATAGTGATACATTCTTGTGACAACAACATTTATGGTTTCTCTCATTGTGGGTGAACAATACATGGATGAGCAGAAAGAATCTATCTGACCTGTGGTGCATCAGAAAATAGAGCTCATTGTTGTTGGGCAGTGTAGTATGATGACTGAGATGAGCTGAGGTCTCGGGCTGTGTGTTCACCGGCACAGTCCCTGCGTCTGAAAGGGCTCAGTGCTCTGTGGTGGCTACAAAAGGGAGCTGTGTAGTGGGATTGGTATGGCCAGATAAGATCAGGGGCTCTGAGGAAGTCTGGTCTGATTGCTACAAAGGGCTGAGGTCAGGGGCAGGAGGAGCAGTTTACTCATCTAGGTATCAGAGGATCAGGGGGTTTGGTGGGGAGCCGCGTGTGTAATAGGTATAAAAGGATCAGTGTAATGTGATGGTATAAAAAGATAAAAATCAGAGAAGGGGTTGGAAGGCAGTGTACTGTAATGGCTCCAAAAGCTGGGGGATCAGAGATTTTGTTATGTGTGTAGGTGTCTACTTGTGTGTGAGTGTGTGTGTGTGAGAGTGTGTGTGTCTGTGTGTGTGTGTGTGTGTGTGTGTGTGTGTGTGTGTGTGTGTGCGTGCGTGCATGTGTGTGCGTGCGTGTGTGTGTGTACTCCTGTGTGCGCACACACCCTTTGCATGAATCACTTGGTGTCTATGTGCATCTTTGATGGCTATGAGAGCCACAGTGGGATGTGATGAGAGCTGAAGGAGAGAGTGAGGTGATGGAGGGGATGCAGGCAAAGGATGCAGGGGGAAAGACGAGTGCTTTGGAGGCTGCATGTAAACAGGGCAGTGGTACACACAGTGCCGTTAACCAGCTGTGAAGCTTGCTCACAGTGGGAGATGAATTTACAAAGGATGTCTCCCTCTGATATCCAGGAGACGCTGCACTGATCTCTGCTCTACTGCTCTCGGCACACCATTGTAGTGCTAAGCACTGTGCCACTAATGGCACTTATATATACCTTAATGCCTGGAAAACATTTACATTTTGCTTGCAGCAGAGGGAAAGTGTGTGGCTGTGGAGGGGAGAAAATGTGTGTACTTGAAAGATTTTTTTTTATCAACAGCATCGTCAGTGGAAGCATCTTAAGATTTGCAAGGTTGTGTAATTTCCTTTACTCATCATACAGTTTAAGGAAATTGCAAGTCCTCCCATGTCTTGCACATTAGTCCCTCCTTACCATACCCAGTGATATTCCTCACCATACAATGAGAGCATTTTGTTACACCAGATCATCAGCATTACTGTCATAATGTTTCATTTTTTTTCCATTTCTGAATCAGTGACTTCACTCCTCTGTACCACAGAATTGCTCTCCAATCTTCAGGGAGTCTGGAATCTCAGCTTTAAAAATCACAGTTTAAACATGAGGCAAGCCATAACCAGGAAATGCCTGTAGTATTAGCAAGGTATCGGATTCATGCATTCCCCCCTGAACAGCATGACTGCCCCTGAAAATCCTACATCCATATTTTACATCATGGGAGACAAGACACATGTGTTTCACCCAAGCTTTCAAACGTGTTCCTTCCATTTATTTTATTATCCTTTAATGAATTTAATTAGTGGACATGTAATTAAATGCAATTGTGATCACCCCCATAACATACACACATATGCTCGCGCAAACACACATGCACACGTTGTTGATGTAAATTGCTCAAAACAATATGTGCGATGTGAACAAATTTACTGGATTAATAGGGGATTGATAATATTTTGGGATTGTATTTCACTCTAAATGGCTGCATGCGGAAACAAAGGCTGCAGCCCAAGCTCATTAATCATAGTCAACGGGTTGCCCGGGTGCAATTTGCATGACCAAGGTGGCTGCTCATGCTGCCGTTCGGCCTAGGTTGCTGGATCTGCCTCGATTTGGCCAGACCGTTAACGCTGCGTCAATCAAGGATAACCCAATAACAGTATGACAGAGTAAGAGAGAGAAAAAAAACATTTTCTCCTCATTACCCAACACTGCCCCCCATCCCATCCCCCTCCTTCTCATGTCTGCCCAACTTCTTATTTTAGTTAGCACTAATTACATTGGCCTGATGAAAAATGAAACCATTCTCTTTCCCTTATTACTGACAGTATAATTTTAATATTTTTCAAAATGTTGAAATACTTGAAGATTTAAAATATTTCATTTTCTAGTATCTGCACATTTTAGGTTTATTAATATCATCTAAATGTAATTTTGATTTGAAGTCTAGCCTCGTAACCTTTTTTCAAAATTTAGAGAAAATAATTACTTTTATCTATAGAGAAAACTTTTTTGGTTTGTCTGAATTTTTGTCAGTCACAGTTTGGAGCCTCAATAAGCCATTTTAACTGCAGATAATTGGGTTGAGGTGTGATGTAGTGAAGTTCAAAATGAAGCACAATTTCACAAAGCTATAATCTCACCACTGGCTCCATACACTGAATTCTAATTATCTCGTCATGAACTTTAAAAAAGAAGCAATGTTTTAATGGCTTTTTAACTCCATAAGAGGTGAGTGTGTGTGTGTGTGTGTGTGTGTGTGTGTGTGTGTGTGTGTGTGTGTGTGTGTGTGTGTGCATACATGCATGCTTGTGCGTATGTGCACGAGATAGAAGTTAATACGTGTGTTGTGCACATCTGGTTTATTTGTCAGAAGCTAGGTAACGCACACATGCACGCACACACACAGACACCCACCATCACCACACACAGACATGTGAATTCAGCTTGTGTCTGGTCTGGCCTCTCTACCTAGCTCTGCTGCCGTGACTCACGCTGTGCTCTCCCCCCATCCCCTAATATCCTAGAGGCATTTTTCTCATTATCACATATTGTTTGATGTCTTTGTTTCTTGATGATTAACCATGGTCACCAAACACTGGTCTGGATTGTTTAAAATTTAATTTTGGGGCTCTGAAGTACCTGCAGAGGGGATGACTGGTGGGGACACCCGTATTTTATGTATGCTATTTTTCACACTGAAATGCAAGAGGACACACATTGAAAAACACAATAAATCCTTGAGGAGAATCATTAGTGGAATGCTAGTGGTTTTTATGACCATTGTTATTCAACGCTGTATTGAGATGCAGTAAATTATTCTGTTTATTATGGGTTTATGGATTCAGTCCCATTTTCAGAATAATTATGTTGTTCTTCATTCTGAATAAATACAACTACTCTCTACATATTTTTCTGTGTTTAAACAGAAATGTAAATGTTACATATATATACTGTAAATATGTATTTTTCAACAGTAGCAATATTTATCTTTTTATTTGTGCATCTTTTGTACATTATTTGTGGTTTGACTGCACTGACCATGTAGCCCATATATGTCTGTGGTAATTTGAACATCATAAAGACAAAAATCTTGCATTAGGAATACAAGATTTATCACTGAATTGACACTGTAAGCAAACAAATAGGGAAACAACACTCTCCCCTAATGTCAGCATGTCAAAACTATATTGAATACTTGAAATATCTGTGTATCTAAGGCTGAATAGGAGCCATTGTATCGGTCTAATGATATTATCCTCTGAAATTTGGAGTGAAAGAAAAATGGCAGAAATGAGCAGTACCATTGTCTGCCCCATTTTATTTAAACAAATTGCGAGAGCAGAGAGACACAGACTGAGGGAAAGACCGAGCAAAGGGAGAGGGAGAGACAAAAAGAGAGAGAGAGTGCTCTGTAAATGAAAGGTTATGCGTCGTCCCATGTGTTTGTATTGTCAATAACTGGAGAAGGCTGTCAAGAAAGTGGGGAGATAAAGGTCAATAACTCAGGCAAATGTGTTTGTATTTGTACACTCCTGCTGATAGCATAGCAAACGTCAGGGCCTGTGTCTGACACCCCACAACAATAACACAAATAGTGGGGCTAGCACTTGAATAGTCATTATTATTGTTGGAGCTGGAAATGAGAGGGAACCTCAGCACATGGCTGTGACAGCCGGCGTAGTGTCACTCAAACGTCACTCCATAATGAAACACGCCGGAGATCAGAAAAGGCGATGATGAAGTGTAAACACAAAGAGATTATGCTGCCGGATGATTTTGATATTTGCTTTATTTTCTTGTCTCTGAATAAATAAATCATCACCATGTTGTTTTGGTGGCACTTGATACAAATGTAAATACCTATATTGGAATAATTAGGGCTGTTAGCTTTTTTACTTGAAAATAAAGTTCGTAAAATTTAGTTTTACAATGTATTGATTTATGATATTCCAGTCCTGCTCACCATGCATACATGCTGTTTTCTTTTGTAAAATATGGGATTTCTTTTTTTTTTTAATAAACTAATTGTTTAAGATATTTACATTTTCCTCTAAAAGACAAAATCTTACGTAAATACAATTTGTAGGATTTATTTTTTAGTCACATAAGGTTAAGCTATAATCTAAAAGCTTAATTTATTTTTCATGGTTCCTATATGCATTCAAGTGTTATTTTATTCTGAGGCCATTTAGTGTATCTCTCTGTGGCCTTGAGTGTAATAAATGTGCAATTAACAGACTTAACTAATTCATGAGGACCATTGTGAAACTAACGAAGGGCATAACTACTGTACAGACGCTGCTGTCATTGGTGAATATTGTTATTGTTCTGCTTTTTAATTGCTGGAGGAGGAGGAGGGGGAGGAGGAGGAGAGGGAGGAGGAGGAGGAGGCAGCATGTTTTGAATATACATACTCGGTTACCATAGCAAAAAAGAAACACTGGCTCCCTCCTGACAGTTATATCTAACGTCAGAGGTACGTGGAGGTGTTAACTTCTCTGGTTTAACCAGTTACCAAACAAATGACCCTTTTTAACATACAATAGAATAGAAGTAGTAATGCTTCAAGTAACAGTGACAAATCCTCTGACCATTCATCTTGATCTATGCCCTGTATTTTTGTGTCTCATTAACACACAGACTTCCCATTCTATACTAGATATAATTTCTGCTATTTTAACAATTGTCAGTGTGGAAACAGCATTATATTGTGTGCTTTTTTCTTTTAGGAAAATGCAATAATTAAAGCTATAAATCATTTTAAGTAAATAAAATATATAGTTTGTGCTTGAAATTGATACCTCTTCTTCTTTAAGTGTATTTTGGTGTGTACCCAAGAAGCTTATTTTCTGTTGAATCATCAGCACAGAAGCCCACAAAATTTGCAAACCTTGTCCTATTGTTGTGAGCAGATGAAGCAAAATGTACTTTTAGTAAGTATATAAAGTCCATAGGGGAAAGTGGATCCCTTTCTCTCTGTCACCTTCTCCCCACTCAGTTTGTTTGTTGGCTGTGGTGCCTCGTAGTGGTTTACATTACATATGATTATGTAAATCTGGAGCTGTTCCTGTGCATTATGGGCCAAAGCATTGTCAAGATCTTTTCTAAAGCAGTCAAGTAGCTATTTCTGAATTCTTTTATTATCTGAGAGTGCAACAAAGAAAGTCTTTTGTTCACTGTTTGCCGCACACACACTCACATGCTTACACAAACACACACATACACGCGCACTGCTGCTGCCGTCCATGACTTACTACTGTCCCCTAGTGGTGCTTGACTCCACAGTCTTTCTCAACTCTCCATTTCCATCAACTTTCCACACTTCCATTCACCTGACTCCCCCCTCTCTTTTTCCCGCTCCCCCCTGTGTGCCTCCTCTCTGCCTTATCATGCTCAAACATTTAAAGGGGTTGATTTGTTGTATTGTATGACAGAGAGCTCCAATTATGCATTGCTGTGTCCACAGTGGCTTTGCCTTCAATGGAGGGCTCAAACAGTGTCAACAAAAACAGGAACCCTGATGTTTTGTGGCTATTGTGAGGCCACAGCTCATGCCAATAAGGTATTGTTCAGTCAGAGTGCCACACCGAAACTGCAGTGAGAATGTTATCAGACCTGTGGAAATAGGGCGTGTGCATAATAGTGCTAAAATGTGAGTATGATTGTTTGGACGAGCCCAACACAAATGCACACCGGGAAAAACCTTGGAGCTTTGTCACCTCTCCACACTCTTACACAGTGACGGCATCCACTTTTTAAAAGCAAAAAATATTTCACATCTGTCACTTTTTTCATCCAATTTTAAAATCATTTCTTGCTTATTTGTTCTGTCTAGTGTATTTTTAGTGAGGTCCAAAAGAGTATTCTCTCATGCTTGCCATGGCTGAGTTGATCCTCCATTCCCTCAGCTAATAGTATGCATTTTTATACTTTCTGATTTTCCTTTCCTGATCTCTGTTATTCCAGCCCTAATTGGTGCGATAACCTGGAACAGTGCTAATAAACAATAGGGTAAAAGGGTCAGCCTCCACTGGCGGTGCATGGACACACACAGTCAAGTCACTCATGTCAAATGACCAATTATACAGGTTATAGAGGATGGCACCTCCGTCTCCAGTGCCCCGTCCCTCCTGGGATAGCTATCCAACAAGAGGGCTATCACTCAAACCCAAACCACATTCATTCATTAGCCTGTTAAGACGGGCATCAATTATTCATTAAGAAGGTGGCCAGTGGATTATTTCTGTCAGCACCAGGCTTATTGTATCAAAGGTTGATTATGGCTTGGTTGATTTAGTATGCACTATTGTCTGTGTGATCAATCAAAAATGAAAATGAAAACTTCTTTAAATACAAAGAATGTGAGTTTAAATTCTGCATTGCTGAAAAGAACTTTTTATTCCAATTAATCTTGTTTTGAAGTTTGTTTAAAACTTCAACATTAGCATGATTACGTCTTTTATTATATTTATATATACTGATATGCACAGCGGCATTAACTTCCTGAGAGTGCATCGATCTGATTCGGGGCATAATTTTCTCATTGCTCAGCATGACTCAACCAACTTCGACTTAACTTACTGTATGATATGGTATGCTGTCATCTTGATTTATGAGTAAAATATGCTCATCACCTCCCCTTTATTCTTCCTGTCCCTCACTAACAATCTTGTGCTCACCTCCTTTTCTTTTTTCAATGGCATCATCTCCAAAATTCTCACTCACACCACTCTGTAAAATCTTTTTATTAGAATGTTAAAAAGTCCTGTGGGGATTTTTCTAGAGAAACTCTCAGAGAGGGGAACTAGTAAAATAGTCGTGCTTAAACTGGAGGGCTGACAAAACCCTTGGCTGACAATGCTAGGGCAGACTAATGCAATCCATTTGTATCATAAACTGTTAAGCACTGTACATTTTAATAATGATATGCATGATGTAATTAACATTTTTAAAATAAGTCAAAGATATATTTCATTTCCTTTATCTAGTTTTTACACTGATATCACCAAAAATGCAATTTGAAGAATAAAATGATGTTAGTCATTATGAAGGCTGTACTGATGGACTAAATGTGTGCAGTTGCTTTCTTTATAGCAATCTCATAAAAACTGCAACTTTTTTGTAAAAGTTTGTGAAAATTGTTATATATAAAGAGTATTATTATTTCATTGTCATGGCATTGTGACTGCACATTAACCTACTTTTTTTCCCTTCCTTTGACCCACAGGATACCTTTTGAAAACTTGACTGAGTAAAGTGCTGTTTAAGCAAACAGGCTGTGTGTGAGGCAACGTTTCAGCAAATACAGATGGAGTGTTTAGGAGATTAGCATCCTGTTACAACACATAGCAGCGCACTTCAGTTTCGTGTTTGCAGGGCTTTCCAATGACAAATCTGACCTCCAGAAAAGTTGTTCAAAGAAGCAGATAGCATTCAATGGAGCAGATAGGGCATGTAAATATATACCATGTAAGCAGTTTTCTCCTTCTTTTATCATAGAACATTTTAGTACATATTTTAGTACATGTGATTAGTTTTACCACTTCACGTTTTCATTGCATTACATTTAAGTGTGCATGTGTATCTATAATATGTTTATGTGAGGCAGTTTTCTCATAATTAAGGATATTTTTATTTAGACATTTTATTTAAATTGCCTTTCATCAAATAAAAATCCTAGAGGATGTCTACATATCACCCTGTTATTTTTAGAATGCAGTGCTCTTCACAGGCTGGAATTGTGCAGCATGCACATGTGGCTACACACACACACACACACACACACACACACACACACACACACACACACACACACACACAGAAAGAGAAAGAGAAAGAGAAAGAGAAAGAGAAAGAGAGCTGTAAAAACTTAATGTTTTCAGAACACTAGATCAGTCTTATTGGTATATTTTGCCCCCAACCCTTTCCTCCCTTCACCAACCCCTGCAAGTGTTAAAACAATATCCAAGTGTCATGTTGTCGCACAATGTCACCACTTCATAGGTTAGAAAAATTCATTGAGAAAAAAAAGATGGGTGTGTCGCTGTTTTCAGAGTCGTAATGAAGGATAAACATTGTGACGAGGTGACAGAGCGCAGACCTTGGACTTGGCCCTCAGCTTTGAGCCACAGCAGGCGCTTACCCGTGATGCAATGACAGCTGCTTGAGATGGTGGGGAAATTAATTCTTACTTGGTGTAAAGAACTATTCATAACAGCTTTGCTTGAGAAAACATTAACCATTTTTCAAATGGATCAAAGTGTCCATCTGGTTAAATTCACATAGGCTATACCTTATTCATACACCTCTTCTACTACTCTCAGTGGATTAGCTTAATTTTCTGTCTTCCTTTTTCCCTCAGGTTTGTGCAGCACTTGCAGAGTGAGTCTCTCTCAAGAATGTGTCTAATTTAGTGGCTAAGAGGCAGATTTATACCTGTGCTAGTTATGGAGAAGGTTGCTCCCTCGAGAAGCCCAATGACTGTTTACGGGCGGCCTGACAATGCCTTAGCAGATGATGAAGCACCTGCCAGAGTTCCCCCTTGTCTGTTCCATCCCTTTCTGTCTGTCTGCTCACCTCCCTTCCTCTAGCTTTCTTTCTTCTTTCACTTTTCCTTCCTCCTCTCTTTCTCAGCCTTCTCTCCGTCCTGTCTCCCGCCCTCTCTCTCGCTTTGTTTCTTTTCTCAGCAGAGCCACATCTCCTTCAGTTACCATGGAGTTGTGCATTTTACAGCCATTCCCACTGCTCTCCCCAGAGTGAACCCATCTACTCACTCTGTCTACCGCTGAGAATAAGAGAGTTTTCGTCTCCATGTCCCTCTACTGTTCTTTCTCTCTCTATCCCCCTGCACACACAAACTGGATAGACAAATCGAGAGCAACACACACACCGGCGAACAGAACTGTGGTCAGGTTTTGTTTATGACAGGGAAAGGCAATATCGAGATTGTTTCAGAGCGGTGTCATCACGTGAAATGTATCACTGACAGGAGTATGTTTTATATGTCTGGGTCCTTGGCTAGAGCCATTTTGGGAAACAGAAAATATCATATCGTATGACCTCCTCTGGTATAAAAGTAAACTATCAGCTATAAATCCGATACAGTACAGTAGTGTGTATGAAGAGTGGGTTCTCTATGAAGCTCACTAAATAAATACCAGCTGTTCCTGCAGTAAGGTCTAATGAGGATGTTGGAAATTATATTTTCAGAAATATTTTTATTGATATATTTTGATGTGAAACTAGTTATCCATTTCCCTGTATGAGGGACTTTTATTTTTATTTTTTACAGAAACTTAAAGGTCTGCTTCCAATACTTTGTATTTTTTCATTCAAATTTGCTGGCTGAGTTGGGTTCAAGCTGAATGGCTGAGCTACAAAATTAACCATTTCCTTTTTATAAGCGTGATATCTGCTACGAGTTTTCCACAAAATATTTCATTTTCCCAAAGCCACTGATTATAATGAACTCAGAAAAAAATACGCATTTATCATATTTCTTTTTTTTTTTTTTTAGAAAAAAGAAAAAAACAAGGAGAGACAAGAGAAACATCTTAATTTTCCACAAAATTATGGAAATATTAAAAAAGTTAATGCAAAAACTAAATTCCTGTATTTAAACTTTCAAAGGGTCTAAATTTATTTATTTTCCCCCTAGGATGCATTTCTAATTTTGGATGACTCAAAATTTATATTTCCTGCTGTAAAACACTTTTATAGGTTTTATAAATCACCAAACACATAATTTACGTGTCCCCATTGTCATTTCAGTATTAAATCATCTAGCGTTGACCAATTCTTGGTCATAGTACTGTAATTCTAGTGAAGGATCTTTCTTCTTTTGCTTAAATATCCAGACTGCATGATACTCAGTGGGCCACAACTCGTTAATGTATGTGGTATGATACTGCACCTGTAATTAAGTGTCAGTTTATAAACACACAAACACTAATAATACCCAGAGCTTTTCTGGGTGAGCCCGGTGGTAGCAATATCGCATCCATCAATGTCCCTAATGAGGCTCTATATAGACAAGTCAGTGGAGGCTTCCTGGGCCGTTCAGTCTTATTTTTCATGCTTACTACGAAAACCACCCAAATCCCTGGTAAGATGATATCAGCCAAGATAGGGAAGATGTTAATATGCGTGTTTGTGTGCAAGCCTGCATACTTACAGTATGTGTATTTGTGTGTAGTAAAGATCCTGTTCAAAGTTCCCATTAACCTCACTGTCATTTTAGTGTTGGTGATGTTAATCAAAACCAACACCATTAAGTGTGAGGTGATTAATATGGCTACTGTTTGCAATGTCGCCATTTATAATATGATGCAGAGAGGCCAACTTGAGGAGCTAATGAGGTGTCACAGGTCATTTAGACCAATCAGAAGCCACCACAGGACATTAGCCAAACAAAGGCCTTGGCTCCGCTGCCGGGACATCACAGTAAGTACAGGGGGACATAGTAAGAGCAACAATAACATACTTATTAAGTTAGGACAAGTTGACACCAGAACAAGGAGGTCTGTCTGTTCTCTTTGTTGAAAACTTGTTTATTTATGGTCTCAGCAAACCCAACATTCTCCACTGAGTCATAATCATCTTCCTGTTTATTTGAATTATAGATCTTTCTCCTTCTCTCCTTCTCTCCTTCTATCTGTCTCTCTCTCTCTTTCTCTCTCTCTCTCTCTCTCTCTCTCTCTCTCTCTCTCTCTCTCTCTCTCTCTCTCTCCCTCTCTTAGGCCACAGAAGCAAACAGCAAAGGCTGACAGACAGATCTACAGTTTCAGAGGCTGAGGACTTAGCGCTGTGGGACAGATTTCATGGTCTGGATTTTCACCACACCGAGGCTGAGACAAGGTTTGAACAGTCAGGGATCCTGCAGCTACCCACAGCATTTATGGTATCATGGGAAATGCCGATGACACATTTTAGGGACTTACTGTGGAGAGCAGAGGACTGTGCTCCTAATTGCTTAAGTGCAGCATGCTGTATATAGTATGTCTCTGCCTTGGCCTAAAACGTTATCTGGCTCTTGGAACCAGTGTAAATGTGAGAGGAAGTAAATCATCTTTGCCTAAAACTGAAACAATCTGAAATGGGCTATCGAATGAAAGGCACTGCACTATAAAGTTTAGAGACTTATTGATGTTTCCAAATGTTCCAGTCTACCTATTTATTAGTGTGCATTCATGTAAAAATAAGGAGAGACTGCTTTTAAAATACTTTTTGACTCGATATTTTTTTCTGTAATTTTGTGCGTGTCAGTATGAAAGCAGCAGCAGTCAGAGTGTCAGCGGGTAATGACAGAGGAAGTGACGTCTGACAACTATGGCCTGCCACTGTGGTTGGTTCTTTAAGAGCATAGGAGGTGGCCACATCTCAGCACTAAAGGAGGAGAAGAAAATGGCCGTGTCACTCCTGTCAGCATATTATGTTTTAAACCTAGACAGTTGTTGTCGCTCTTGCAGGCCCATAATTTGATGCCATTAAAAGTGCCAAAGGGAAAGAGTGAGGGAAGCAGGAAGGGAGGGAGGTGGGCTCTGAAGTGAAACAGTTGTAGGATTTTTCTGCCTCTTGTTCCCTTCATGCCTGATTCCCTGCCACTTTTGTGCTGGAAACTTTTGGCATTTCTTGAAAGCATAAAGACCAGTTGGGGCTTTAAAGTGATCATAAAGTCAATCATGTTGGCTTGAATTACCCAGCAATCTCTGTCAGTTAGTCCCCTCTACACCATGAGATGTGTGTGGGAGTGGGGTGTAGACAAGTGTGTGTGTGTGTGTGTGTGTGTGTGTGTGTGTGTGTGTGTGTGTGTGTGTGTGTGTGTGTGTGTGTGTGTGTGTGTGTGTGTGTGTGTGTGTGTGTGTGTGTGTGTGTGTGTTTTTTTTGCATGTGCATACTTGGATATGTCATGTATATTAATGTGTATACTTTAAATGTGGGAGAGAGAAGTAGAAGTCAGAAACTCAAATGAAGAGTGAAGGAAGAGGCGGATTAAACTCATTTTCAAGCCTGAATGCCATTTGATCGAAGACCTAAAGTTCATTAGAATTGTTGACACTCGAAAGAAATTAGACCAAAAAAGAAAGAAAGAATAGATATTTTGTTTAGGGAAATTTGATTACTTTTAAAAGCAGTGACTTAAAACAAACTGTGGGGCCAAATGATAATGCCCTGCAGGTCCGAGCAACTCTGACACTCTGAATTGCTACTAATCAAAAAATGTTGGCAGGAATTACTGTCACTTTTTCTGATTTGTATGCATGACAACCTTTTTCATCTCAAAGAATACTAGACCCCACAAGGTCTTTACATTATGGGCAAACATTTGCAATTATGATGAATTCTGCCAGCTTATCTCAAAAGGAACAGGTTCTTACTGATGGACAAGTAGACATTTTAATGAAATAAACTGCTTGAAGCTGATGAAATAAAGATTGCTCCACCTCAGGGCACACTCAAATTAAATTATCAAGATGACTGCATGCATGCCTCTCCCATTAACTCAGGTATGTTAACAGTGTAATCACTGCACTTGTTCTATATAGCTTTTGTAAAGCAACTACTGTACACAGTTGCTTGACTGTTTTTTGTCCTCTTTTGTCTGCTGTCTCCCGTGGTCGCTAAAGTCCTCACAGATACTCTTTTACTCAATTCAGAGGGATGAACTAATGTTAAAACCATGTGTTGTCCCCAGAGGCAGAGCGAGTAGACACTGTGATGTATGCAGTTTTATGCATGCAGATAAACATGGGCCCGATGGCTTGTCAGAAGCCTTGGGAAGGAGCCCAGGGTCCTCTGTATTAAAACAATGTTGGTGTTGGGGCGAGGGAGACTGTGACTGGCAATGGGAAACACCTGTGCAGGGGTGAGCAGCCGGGCAGTGTGTTGGGGGAGGCGTGGGGGGTTGGGGGTTAAAAGACTGTTAAAAGAGGAAGGGGAGGCAAGAGAGAGGTATAAAGCCACTACATCCTCACCATTTGCTGCTGAGAAGTGGAGGTCTAAGGACATTAGTTACAGTAATGTCTTGGTTGCCCCTTAAATTTCAACACACATGTGGAGACAGTAAAGCCCATGCCACAGGGTCACCCTGAAAGGCAGTATGTGTCCAGGCATATACAAATACATTACATTATTTTTGTTGAGATCATCAGAATTATAGCTTTGCGGCGGAAAAAGCATAGTTCAGAAATATGAGTTTAATATTCAGCTATGTCTCCCAGTGGAATTTTTGTGCTGATACAATCTATCCTCCCAAATTTTTTTGTTGTCAGAAATGTAAACAAAGGCATTCTTTTCCCATAATATTTGAGTGAAGATTTATCTCTGCTCTGCCAATTGTAGGATTAATTTTTGAATTTAGTGTCTCTCTGTATGTACAATATGGAGGTAACTACAGCCATGTAGAAGGCTTCAATGCTTTTGGCATCTTCAAGCCTCTGGCAGTATTTCAGACAATCTCTACTAAAATAGCCATTTTTATCCTCTTCTTGATATATATTTTAATTTTTTTTGTGTGGCTTTTGTTGCTTTAAGATATTTTGATTAGAAACATTTCAAACATATAGTTTCCAGCAGTTTTTTTTTATGTGAAACTAAACTTAAAAACGCACATCTTTTCATGTTAGTAGAAGGCCTATGCTTTTCAGTAATGATCTTTAGATATTTACATACAGTAGATTTGAAATTATCCATTTATTTATGTCTGCATTGTGACAATAAAGGTAGAACCTCCCTGTTGCGCTGAGGGAATTCATGCAGGCGCATCAGCTTTATTGGTTTTTAAATAAACCTGGCTAAAAGTGTGCTTACAGTATAAACATGCAAATCCCAAAGAATACACAACACAGCAACATTCTTACAGCCAAACATCTTACCCTGCTGTATATCCATCAGCCTCTCCTCAGCGGCCCAGCGCTCCACCCTCAAGTCAGGTTGATCATTCCATCTCCTGTTTCTCTATCCTGAGGTGCTTGCTGTCAATTTATCAGACTCTTCCTTTTAATTTCATACTTTCCACAGTGTAAGCATCCATCTCTGCTGTCTGCAGCACCGTTAGAGGGTCCAGAGCATAGCGGTGTGAAACAGACTGATGTGTAGTCTACAACTGACAGGGAGAAGCGGGTTGCGATGGAATAATGATCTCTTGGGAAAAAAATCAGTTTACTATATACACAGTTTGCTGTCCTCACTGTACGTTTTCTATAATAAAAAAAACATTGCTTTTCATGTGGTTATTATATGTTGATAATATTTGTTTCCTTCCATTGAATCTGAATTTAAAAAAACATGCTTAAGTTTAATTGTCATAGTGTGTAACGAGCTCCAGTAATTTTCACAAGTTGTGCTTTAGAGACTCATTATATTATACTCATAAAATGTCCTGATATGACATAATAAAATATAGTTTAGATAGATGCCATGCTACTTATAAGCCAGTTGCATAAAACCTGAAAACGTGAGTAAGGGAGCATAATACACCATAAATTAGCAGAATTACAGTATCTATGGTCTGAATTGACATTTATCAGTGGTTGAATCTGGCAGTCTTACACTATCATAATCCTGTGCATTCATATTGATACATGAAAAATGTATTTCAGGAATCATAAGCATGCAATCAGTGGATTACAGTATATTCATGTTAAACTCAATTGACCTTATTGCTCTTCCTTTGATTTGATACATCCAAAATTTGAAAATGCTCAATTTTTGTACTCAATGTGACACATACAATATCATAAATTCAATCTTAATTTAGGAACTCCCAAACCTTCTCTCAATAATCCTCTCCTCATCTCCTCACCACCCTCTCCTCTACCCAGCTCTTTATCTCTCTCTCTCTCTCTCTCTCTCTCTCTCTCTCTCTCTCTCTCTCTCTCTCTCTCTCTCTCTCTCTCTCTCTCTCTCTCTCTCTCTCCGCGCCTAACAAAATTAATTACTGTGTGTTTTATTTTATGAAGGTGTCAGGATGAAATGATGAATGGCTTGTAATATCAAAAGATTAAAGACACAAAGCAATGAAGGACGCGCCTGCTTACATTGTGGTAGCGCTGCAGACACATGTACTCACACACACACACACACACACACACACACACACACACACACACACACACACAACACACACACACACACACACACACACACACACACACACAGCATGCGCAAAGTCTCTGGGGCCATTGATATCTGGTTTCATATTTGATATTAACTTACTGGGGGAGCGATTATGGCCACAATGTCATTACCAGTGGTAGAGGGGCATAATAGAAGTGAACTTTTCAAAAAGGTCCTTAAATTGCAGTCTGCGACCTTCTTGATAAAATTCCATATTGATATGTACACTGGTCCCCTCATTACGGCCTCAGATGAAAAAGAGCATTTCAGCATACTTTAATGAGCGCTGTACCAGTGAAGGTCATCTTAATGGGGCTCAACTTGCTGTTGGGAGCCAGAGGTATATTCTAATGAGAAAGAGCTGCTACACCACTCTTGTAATTCTGTAATTGCACCCATGGATACCATTTTATTGTTGTCTGTGAAATTGTATTGAAGTCCTTTGTTGTAATTTGCAACATAGCTTGTCCTCTCTCGTCTGGTTTGGTGGTCAAACCTATGCTCAATACACACATACACTCATGCAGACATACACACACACACACTCATTGCCTCATTGCCATATTTCAAATCCACTTCACACACCATCCAGTGTTTATTGGAAGTTACAGTTTATTCATTGCTTACTTATGGGTGGACGGACATCAGAACCACCGAGCAAAAAGAATGAATCTTAACCCTGGTACACAGCGGCATGGCAGGGCAAGGACGGAAGGAATGTTTGCGTACATTTGCTTCATTTATTGGCTGTGTTTGTCCATGCGTGTGTTGATTTTGAGTTTGCCTTTGTGCATGTGTGTGTGTTCCAAAAAAAATGTTATGCCCAAAGGCTGTTTCTCCAACATGTCCTGTCACTCTGTATGCCAGTTTATTCCTTAGAATAAAAGAAACTCATTGATCATTGCTGTTATAACATGCATTGATTGACATGATTTTCTTAAATAATGTCATGGCTATTTACCATTTGTTGCCCTAAAGATTGTACATTGAGATTCATATTTGTATTCTTAAGCAAACATAGTAAACCATAGATATCACAAAGCGTACAAAGAAGAAGACATTCAGTGTATCCAATCCTGAATGTCATTTTCCTCTGGGGATGTTTTTTATACTTGTTTTGTTTTGTTGTTGATGTTTTTTTTTTTTAGTCCAGTCCCTGAATAACTGTCCCACTAAACCATGTTGACAAGACGAATGAAAAGACATACGGCACGTGGCGACCATCTGCAGTTGCTAGGTGGCCTTTTCCTTCATAACAACCATCACATTTGATCTTAAGTCAGATGAGAAACAGAGCACTGTCCGACCCATACTTAGACTTATAGTAGTTTTCACTCTGATGGCTAATAATCAAATACTCAGTTTTGTAACTGGTTAATGGCTTGAGACGTAATTTTTAAATGATCACTGATCTCACAGGACAGTAAACAGGCTTAATTCAATGGTTTGTGTTAGAATCTCTTTTTTTTCTGATCAGCATTATACGCAGGAAGCTCCAGATGATACATATGCTAATGGTATCATTGGTTCAAAGTCATTTCTCTTGATTTAATTTTAGGGGAAAAAAGTAGTGATAAAAGTTTAAACTAAAACAGGCTTTTAGATTTCTTCCTCCCCTTCCTCTCTGCACTCATCATTCTCTCCCTGAAGGTCATTTCAGTTTAAACAGGATCCTCAAATATTTTTACCATGACTTTTGTGCACATGAGGGATGCATTTTTTTTCAGTTTTTGGACACAAAAATAATTTTGAAAGTCATGAATCATCAATTTTCAACTTCCCATTCAAAACATATAGTTTCACTTCAAGACAATTATGAACAAGATGTAACCTACACATATAGAGTGGAAGCTAAGGGGTATATATGCTTTGGGGAACTGAAAAGAGCAATTTGTTCTAATTCCATTCAAAGCACTGAGGTGTGTAAAAGTGTAGATGAATTTCAGTCTGTCTCCTCTGTCTTTGACTGACTGAAATAGGAGAGTGTAGAAGAGTGAACCTGCTCCACACGATTCAGGCGGCGGTGTAAAAGTATGAGGGAGTTTTAAAGGTGATAAAAAAAGCAAGGCAGTGAATATCATCTTGTAGATAAGACAGCCACCCTGCTTTCCACAGGCTACATCCATTTTATTGCATCTGGCAGCGAATTAAGGCACGTGTGGAAAAAAAAGGACGATTGAAAATGAAACCCCAGGCTAAGACCGCATTCAGCCTGACTGCTTTCTTCCCTCAACACTGACATTAGACTTTGATTCTCACATGAGATCCTCTGATGATGATGATGAACCATAAAAAATGATATAGCTCAATAAAAGTACAAAAAGGCGCAAGTTCATAAAGAGGACCTGAGGGCCATGTTAGGTTTGGTCCATGCCAATGCATTTCTTCTCCCTCTGCTGGCTTTTAGAGATGATTACCTTGGATATTTATGGATGAAACAATTTTTGATTCGAGGGAGTTAGTGTGGCTCAGAAGTTTGTGTCTGCTGGAACCTGTGAGGCTGCGCATATATAACACAGTGGCTTTGCTCTTGCCATTACTAAAGATCTATGACCTATTATCTGTTAAAAACTGGGATAATATAGTATTGTGTCACCTAAAATAGCACTGGGGGAAAAATCACTGTAATATATTACTGGTGACAGAATTGGAAAACTGACTGATATTGACACACCGATTGAAAGGACAAACGAGACAATTGTTGGAGTCTTGGTCACCTTGAAAGTCTACATTGGATTCAGTCCAAAACACATAAATGGGTCATATGCTTCTATATATCATAATGAGACCATGCCAATACATTGAGTTTTGTGTCATACATTGTGGAAAATCAACTGCTATGTGCAGCCAGTATCAGACTTCTTTCCTCTCCTCTCCTCTCCTCTCCTCATTGATCCTTTTATCCTCTCCTCCCTATTGAAAGATTCTAGGTTCTAGCGAGCACCAGCTCCCTCCTTTTCAGGCAGTGTGTGATGTGACTTGAGCTGTGTGATCTCTATGAGAGAAAACCCTGATGCATACAGGAAATAATCAGGGCAACACAGGCAGGGTTCAGAGGAATGCAAATATTTTCAGAGTGCTTAAAAAACAATACCACACACACGCACACACAGCCAAGTACATACACCCTCCACCCTCCACACACACATACACACATACAGACACACACAACATCATACACACATTTAACCACAATACATACCCACACATACATCACACAACAGAGGAACAAAAAACAACAACCAGCCCCCTGACAAAACTCTCCCCAAGTGCATTTGCATAAAACATTAAGCTTAACAAAATGATTACACCTGACAAGTTGAGTTGGAGGAAGAACATCGCCGGTGGCAGCCGGTTACTTGCAGATCCTGCAATCATTCTCTCGTCAAGCAACTGTTTCATGGCCGCCTTTGTAGGCACTGTCATGCCGCTGCATCGTGATTAATCCTTCCCTTTTGTTTTTCTTTTCTCACTTCCACCCCTCTCAGTCCCTCCCACAAATCCAATAAGTTGCCCTTAAATCAGGTTACCCTGCACCTTGCAGATAGGAGTATTGTGATGGATATGCCAAAATGCATGCCAGGCAGCATGTTTTTGTGCAAAAGCACTGTGAAATTGTACTGCTGTGATTCTGCATTATGGTGCTAAGTGTTTGTCTTGTAATGCAATTAAATGTGCATGTAAGCCGCCCCCACACTCCCCAAACTATTGTGTGCTGTATTTAATAATTTTATATACGCTCTTTTGTGCCATTGCCATTTAACCCGAGGTAAAATAGAATAATTTAGAGGAGTATTAAAAGAATAACTTTAGAGTGTTTGCCATAGAGAACACAAGCTGGATCATTTTGGAAAAAAAGATGACAATCAAAACATTAATATCCTTCTCACTCATATAAACCTGCTGAAAATTCCAAGCGCTGAATACTTTGCTGAAGGATAGCTCGCAGATAAAGAAAGAGAGAGATTATTGCCTCCTTTCATTTCTGCCCCCCTGGCAGCGGTAGGTATGGTAATATGGTTTTTGAATATTTGCAAGCATAAACTTAAGAAATGAGTGCTGATAAGGAGTGACAGCAACAGAGGCAGCAGAGATCTTCAGCATGACAGGCGATGTCAAAAACCCCGGTGACGCTGTCACTGTGACAAACTTTTCAAAAGAACAATGCACACACACACCGTTATTGAAGTGAGCTGCTGCAAGCCTCTCTGACAGTGTTGTCCCAGCAGTTAAAAAATGGAAACATCACCTAATTATGCACGCCATTTTTTCTCTGAATACTTAAGCCTACAAACTTTCAACGTATGTCAATATACTTTGCAGAGTGCCCGGGTGCATAAGTAAAATACAAAATTTAAAGGCGAAATTCATGCTTTTTAATAATAGATTGAATCTAGTTTAACAAAATAATTAAAATAAATAATTTAAAGTGTTAATTGAAAAAAACATTTTTAAGGGATGGAAAAAATTATTTTCTTTTAACGTCAACCTGTCCTTTTTGTACCCTGAAACTGACACTAACCTCCAGAAGTGCAGGTGTCTGACTGACATGCAGGTTCTGTTATTGGGGTTTTTACTCTTATTTTAATCTTAGCTGTACTTTTATTAGTAACTCAGCAGACCCTGTCACGACTGCTAGAAGCCGTGAGGATCATTACTTTCAAAAAGAACCAGCTGGCCCATTGTTTAGGCTCTGCCAGCTGTGTCTATTTTCATAACCCATTTTCCTTTTGTTCTGCTACACCTCCCTATAAAAGTACAGAGACAGGAAGACAGAGTTGTATTTCACCATTTTCATGAACTCTTACCCTTATGATAGCCTAATGCTCAGTGCTTAGCCATTGGTGTGTGTGTGTGTCTGCACGTGTGACAATGTGCATGTGTGAGGGACTGTGAGGAGGAAGGCAAGGTTTGTAATCACCTAATCCAAACATACACTCAGGGAATCTCATTACTGGACCTAACAGTTTCATTTGAACCTTATCTGGTTTCAATCAGTTGCCTCTTGGGCGCAGAAACTTGATTCCTTTTGTCTAGAAGTCTGTGCTATCAGGGGTCTCCTGTTTGTCTTGTCTATCACCATTTTTTACAGCTAACGGTATTTTAAATTCTCCATCAGCAGTGAGGAGAGCGACTTCAGTGGCAGTGAAAGGCTGCTTCTCGTCAACCAGCTTGCAAGTAGCGCTGTGTGACATCAGTGGGTCTGTATGTGCAGAATGGACGGCTGCCACGGGGAACTCCTGCTAACCCCACACCCTTCCACACTAACCCCAGTTCTTCCCCAGCCACCCGCTCCCACAGCCCCCCATCCACATGCAAACGGACATTAAAACGAAACCTGACCCTGGCCCTGGAATCTGTAAGGTACTGTTTTTTTCTCCGTCTTTATTTCCCCCCTAAACAGGGAATCCTGCCGTCTGTGTGTGCGTGTGTGTGTGTGTGTGTGTGTGCGTGCGTGCATGTGTGTGTGTTTGGAGTGTGTGTGTGTGTGTGTGTGTGCGCGCGTGCGTGCTTGTGTGTGTGTTTGGAGTGTGTGTCTGTGTGTGTGTGTGTGTGCAGTGTTAGCGTAGACAAGAGGGGGGTCAGACAAAGGTGAGCTGGATGCGACGTCAGAGGCTACAAGTGAACTGTCTCAGGAATCCCCAGATTAAAAAACTCCAGAAGGTTGAGAGTCGGAGATAATCACAGGATCTGGAATTCACAATAACAAACTGGCCATATATCTACCTGTCTCCGGCCTTCCTCCCTGAGACGGCCACAGGGTCAACCAAATGGCTGCATTCCATCAACAGCTCTTTTTTTCCCTGCTGCTGGGCTCCCAATGAAGTGTCTGGAAGGATCAAATATGCCCTCTGAAGCAGAGCTTTTAACTCTTCTCTGTCTTTCTCCACCTTAATAACCAACATTTTTTTCATCATAATCATCAGAGTAAAAGTTAAATACAGTGCAACTTTGTCAAACTATACTTTCTATTTTGAAATGGGATCGAAGGGCTCCTTCTTGGACCCATGAATAATGTAGGATTTTAAGGTAGATGCTACTAAGATCCCGACACTACAGCATCACAACTTTGACTTAGGCCCAAGCGTAGGGCTTGGGGCTGTAGTGTAGGAGCTGAGGTTAGAGGTCTGGAGCTTTGTGGCTGGGGTTAGAGCGCTTCCTCTGAGACTTAGCTTGGAGCCACAGGCTCTGCGGCTGTAGCGATTTCTGGGTTGAATTAACAGTTGAGCAAGGGAGCTGTGACTAGTGTCTGGAGGGGGCTATTGGGGTCTGGCGGAGGGTCTAGTAGGGCAGGTATGATTTACATAGCTGTGAGAGAGTCCAGGATCTAAGTCTGCCCAGACCCTTCCCCTGGGAACTGTGTTGAAGGAGGTGCTGCATTGTGATACTTACGTGATTTATGTTCCCCACGTACTCTTCCTTCCATTGCCTGACAACTTCATTAGTTATATCTGTTTGTTGTGATTATTTGCTTTAGTGCAGTTACAGATACTGTATATTGTATAGTATATACTGTATTGTAGTGTATATAGACTTTGTGTAAACCTTGGGTTGCAGCCTAGAGATTTGACTGTGTGCCTGTCTTTTCTTCTGATCTGTGCTCTGTAGTGGTTAGTCTTTGTTGTTGCCCGTGTACCCGTCTAGACACTGAGGATAATTTGTCCCTTTGCTTCCTCCTCTGGTTGCTCTGTTCTCAGCAAGGGAAATTACCTTACAAAGAGGGCAAGGGTTGCTGATTGAAAGTAAGTTATTTCGTCAGTGTAAAGTGTAGTAAATAGCCCGAGGTTAGGAGAAAATAATGATATACAGTCCTGTCCAGAGGGAGACTACAGCATGAGACACAATCAGACCCTTGCAGAAAACTTTCTGAAATGCTTTCAGAGGATGTATTTCATCATGTTAGATTACTACTGTGGATCGCACCACTTCTGGATGGTTATATCATATTCATTTCATGGAGCAGAGTCTCTGGCTTTGTGCACCAACATTCCTAGAGTGAAGTGTTTAGGGCTTAGGACTGCAGGGTATATCTAAATTCAGCTATTGATTAATGCTGCAGCAAAAAAAAAAAAAACAACCCAAAAGCCTCTGTAAAGACATCCCCATCTACGGCAGACTGTTTAATTCCCCCCTCTCTGCTGCATTCAAATTATTTGCTTTCACAGTCGAAAATCGAAGTGTTGTAAAAATTGACTTCCTGTACAGCCAGAGAGAAATAAATTTCAGCAGTATTGACAGCAGCCAAACAGAGAAGCTATTGCCCAGCATTTAATTATTGAAGACATTGATCAACAAAGTGATTTATTTGCTGTGGTTCGGTTAAAAGGCCTAATTGAGTCGTGGTGCTCTGTAAAAGGCTTTTATTTGTTCATTTGGCCTGGATCAGATTGTATGATAACCTGAAAGTATAAAAGCTGTTTAGTTTGAAGGAATGCATTCAATGAAGTCTTTTGAAAGCAGAAATTAATTTAGGCACCACACAATAGCACTAAAAAATAGAAGTAAATATGACAGGATACTTATTGATGATACAGGTAGAGATAGGACGAGAGACAAAGTGAGTGTCAACTTTAGAAATATAATTCAGACAGTTATGCAGATGACAATCTCAAAGCAAGCACATACAGTTGCTGTGCCTAAGATAAACATCAAGGTATTCAGTACAGCATGTATATACCTACACGACCATGCACAGTCAGATTTCCAAGAAAACCACTTTCCTCTGTCCACCAAAACCTCAGTGATGACAGTTCAGCAAATCTTGCAGTTCATTTCATACAGAGGGGGAACTCCAGGATTACCGCTATTTGCTGCAATTTTCCACCTCCCACTTTAATTATTTGCTCTATTCATACTCTCATCAATTAACAGACACTTGTGCTGCAATGTACTACCCTTGGTCTCCCTGTGGGAGTTGAAGTAATCTGACTGTTTCAGGATTTTGCCTCGTTCATCTGCACTCATTGTTTCTAACTCTTGTTTGATACAAACTATGGGAGACCATGCAAACTGTGTTGATTTCAACCTTTTTTTATATTGATGTTGATGTTGTAATTCCTCCAGCTGTATGTGTAACTTTATGGTTGATCAATTGTGATGCACCAAACAGTGTAATTAATACACCCACAGGGAGTCTGAGACATCTTTATCTTTGCTCAAAGTACTCTTGCACTGCTCTCTTGGTATCAATTTTCTATCCAATAAGCCAACCATTAAAATGGTAAGAATTGTGCCAAAAACAATTCTTTTCCGTTTTCTGTTTGTAGTTGGAGTACCTTTTTCTGCAGATGATTGGGGACTTAATAGAGTAATGGTAGGCAAACTGCACTTTCTTTCTCCTGCAACATACAGAGGAAGGAGAGAGGAGGAGCAGGCAGCAGGATGTTTTCATCAGAATATGTCTCTTAACTCCACAGCCAGTGAGCGGTCTAATGATCTCACTTTAGACGGAGATGGGAATGTCGGGATTAATGGCATTCCAAGAGGAAAGGCTAGGGCTCCAGGTTGTGTCCCCGGCACAGTTTGAGACTGGAGGGAAGAGACAGACAGCAGGACTGGAAGAAATTATGAGATAAAGAGCGAGGGGAGTGAAAAAAAAGGAGCGAGAATTGAAAAGAGGGAGAGGTGAAAGAGGGGTGGTGTCAGAGAAAGACACCACGGGAAGAAAAACGAAAAGTGGGTTGTTCATTTTCTGGATAGATAGATCAGATGGAATGGAACCATGCGTCAGAATGAAGGCAGCTGTGCTTTTGGCAAGGACTTTCTTGGCGCACACAAGCACATGAGCGCACACATGTTCCTCATCCTCCTACACAATACACATGTGCAGTCATACACGCACCCTGCACACATGGAGGTAGGGATCCTCATGGACAGGTGAGGGTTAGCTTTAGTATTAACGCACTGCTGCAGGCCTGGATGAGCTCAGGCACTGATTTCTCCTTCATTCTTCCTCTCCAGGGCTTTAGCCAAGGGAGCAGTGTTTAGCAGGGCCTCAAGGCATGGAGCCATCTAAGCAGCACTAAGTCTTGGAACTGCTTCAGATTACCTGCTGTGTTCTTTGCTAGAAAGTGCTGTGTCTGTGTGAGGTTGTGTGCAATCGTGTGTTAGTGCATGTGCTGTATGTTTACTGCAGGTTTAGTACAATTGATGTCATTATCAGATTACATGCAACTGCACATGGATGCTGCACATCATATACATTATGGGTTTCCATTACTTTTAGTACAGCTATATTTTAGGTTAGAGATGCAGCTCATATATTAGCATGAAGTGCAGTTTATATCAAATATATACTTACTAGACAGACAGTTCACCCAAATTGCAATTTTAAAATGTTTTCACTTACCTCTAGTGTCATTCAGATATTTCTAAAAAGACACTTTGCTTTTACATTTTTAAATATAATTTTTTCCAGTGCTGTGAGCATGAAAAATGATGTGACATGTTCATGATTATATTGGGGTGACTGAAAAAAGAATCAGAAACAGATATTTCACAACCTGTGTACATAAATTCTCTATATTGGATGAATACCAGTAAAGTTAGGGTTAGCTTTTTTTCTTTTCTTTTTTTTTGTAATATGGCCCTTTGAATAAAAGGCATATAAGGAATTGTCATGAAATGGAAAATGATGCACAAGAATTGGCTCTGTTATCTTTTATAAAACAGTGGGAATTGGTATAGTGTTACAGAGAGTAAAGCACAGTCAGCCAGTGGTGGAGCAAAAATAAACTGTTATCCTTGGAAGTGTCTTTATTGTACTTAGTAACACACACATTTATCATGAGGTTGTAAATCTTTGTGAGTGAAGGTTGTTAATGACTCTGAGAGACAGTGGTGGAAGTGCTCTGTCTCCTCCGTTAGATGGGTTGTGATTCTAGTTGCAGAAGACAGAGCTGTGGCTGGGATAGTACTTTACCTGGCCCAGGACTCCCCTGGGCTCGCTATAGTGGAACACTCTGCAGACTGGGGGCCCTGGCCTCATGCTGGGCCTGTCTGCATCCAGCAGTTTATGGAGACGCAGCATATAAACTGACACTGACAGTTTGATGTGGCTGCTCCTCGTACCATCCTGTTTGAGAGTGTGGCTATGTCTGTCTTTATTTGTTTGTCTAACGCTTTTTCTGTGCCTCCACGCTTTGTTTCTCACTTTCTATTTCTGTGTTCAATATTGTTTAAAACAAAAAAAAGTTCTTCAGAGATGGAGCAAGCTGGTGATGCACCTTTAGGCTGTAATGTGCTTCCTGGGTCTGCAGGATTTCAGTCAGGAAACACTCTAAACAGTGGTGGGCAGAAATATCAAGGTGTGGTGAAGTTGTTTAATATTTCCTTTCCTCTGTAGATATGGACATGAGGGAAATATCCATCTCCTGGGATCCTGACCCCATAAGAACTATCCATACTCCAGGAGGAACTCAAACAATGACGTTTGGACGGGGGCAGGAGGGCTATTTGTAGTGTTGGTTCACTTCCAAGGCATAAGCCCCAACCTTTCGGGGCCTCAGACCTCAGTCCATTTTTAGTGTTGAGTGCAGTGAAAATAAGCATCACCAGCAGTTTGTCTTTTTACAGCCTTGCATCATTTCCTGCCTCCCCCTCGCTTTTGATCATACTCTCTCTCGTTCGGTCCAAACACACACTCATACACAAACAAACTTGCACCATCCTCCGACTCCTCTGCCTTGCTCCTATCCTTCCAGCCTTAATGCATCCTTCAGCCGAGCAACGATAGATTTGTATTTATTCTCCAGGCTGATAATTTTAGGGAGTTTATCTCCACTCTCTGTGCCTGGGGTCCATGCCAGGGACAGACCAGATTCAACCTCAGGCAGTGAGGAAATTGTTTTTAAGCATCCACTTCCTTCATGCCAAATTTTTCTTTATAGTAAATATATAAGCTATACATTAGTATTACTGTATTTCATTCTCCTGCAGGCATGTTCACTACTTGAATTTTTTCCAACAATTTATCCTCAACATAACGTTAGCATGCATGCATATACATATGCAAGCACAGCTAATCCTGTTAGCTCATAACCCACTGACAATAGACAAACTCCAAGCAAAATCCCAAGGCTACCACTTCCTACCTCCTGGCTCAGTAAACAAAAACAAAAAAGATACATACATCATACAAATGTTTCCGGCTGTCATGGAGTCAGGTTCAAGTGCCCGAGCAGTTGTTTGCTTTTGCATATAAACTTCAAACTTATCAGCAAGTGGCTGTACAGCATGTTGTGGTGAGAGACCTACAGTATAATGGAGAGCGCCAGGCACAGGAGACGGAGAAGCGCTGTGAGATAAATCTAACATGCCACACATGAGCTCATTAATTCAACATTTCAGTCCATGTGGATGAGACAGGGAGGGCCTATCCAAACACAGTCCCTCTGCAGCAGGGCTCTGAAGCACTCTCTATTTACTGTAGGCCTGTGTTTGGGCTTGTGCCATATAACACTTTGACCCAGTGAGAGGAGATTGTTGAGACTTGTATCCAAGAAGGGGAAACAGTGAGCTATTGTAAGTCTCAGCACAGCAGGGTTTGTTTTTGGTGGGCTTTATCATTTTCTCATCTTACTGACACGTGTGATTGGTAGTCTCTCTAAATCTTTATGCTGTTT
The DNA here is from genome assembly GCF_963691925.1 of Scomber scombrus. Lineage (NCBI taxonomy): Eukaryota > Metazoa > Chordata > Actinopteri > Scombriformes > Scombridae > Scomber > Scomber scombrus. Next base: position 11,044,802 of record NC_084988.1, on the reverse strand, counting down.
TCCTGTATTGACTTCCTGCATTATTTCACTTGATACATGAACAAATGAATAATGAACTGAATAAATATTTTTTTTCCTCCATTGATAAAATATACTATTGGATATAACACCAACAAAAATGCAATTCATCCATCTTTAGAAAGAAATTCACATGAAATGCACAAAACTTTTTTTGTTAAACTTCACACTTCACACTGTTTATTTTTCAGCAGCATCTGTCACAAAACCCTTTATACTGCATGGAAATATGTGTAAAATAATTTTTCATTGATTTCAAAGAAAACGTATCCCGTCCCAGTGCACCCCTGAGCTGCCGTCTTTTGCACACACGCCCATACCTCTTACTCAATACTCTAGATTCCACCATAGCTCCCAAACATCCCCTTGGTGTTGACATTAGATCCACAGGATCAGTGTCTCCCCGGGGCAGATGGTCGTTGGGGAGGGGTAGCACGGCTCCCTGGATGCCTGGATTTGTGCTGGAACATGCAGGACGAATCAGAGCACCTGTGATTGTTTGGACATAGCTCTGCACATCACATGATCTGTCTGAGGCAAGACATGGAATAGAGGGGGGCACAGCAAGGGCACAAAGATGGCCAGAACCTAGTGGATCAGCACCTATTCTGACTGTCTGACCCCTTGCTGACCCAGGAAAAGACTAATCTCTAGATTGACATCATATACCATATTTGATTTCTTTCTTTCTTTCCTTCTCCCCTGAATTTATATAATTTATTCCAAAGCTCTCAGAACATCTCTTCTGTATGCATAACCATTTTTATTATTTTACCATTGAAAAACATTTGTTTTTAATTGTGATATTCATCATTTATTTATCATATTTTTTTTTTTAAAAGGAGGCTGCCACAATGTCATAGCCCAGACATCTTTGTAATGGTTTCATACGTCCATGGGACAAGCTTCAGGTCATAAGGCTTGATGATATCAGCCTTGCTACTCTTCAATCAGAGTGATACCACATGCTATAGCTGGTGTTTAGGTCTGGGAAATATTATTTTTAGGCGAGGGCTCGCGTATGCTCCAAAGTAGCACCATACTGTCTCAAAAAAGGAGCATAATGTGGAACAGAAGTGCAGCATTGCGCTGTTGTCCAGTGCATTAACCCCAATCAGCATATGGACAGTATCCTGGAGAGAGGGAAAAGGATGAGAAAGAGAAGAAGAAAAAAAAGTGAAGGGAACACATCTCCTCTGTTGTCCTTTTTTCCCCCCAATTTCTAACTTTAGCGGGATGAGTACTTCCCTTTGCTCCAATTTACTTCTCTCAGACTCAACTTTTTTGTGATTCCTGTATATTTCCTGACATTTGTGTGGCCACCACACCTAAAACATTACTTGTATTCAAAGACAACTGTTCTACTGGATGGGATGTCACACAGGAGTTCTTTTCTGAGGTGTCAAGTCCTGGGTATGTATGTATGTATGCATGTGCAATTTTTTTCACAGTAAAATCAGTGCTGCTGTGGTAGAAATCTAAATCTACCACAACAAAAAAGAACATAAAAAATAAGCTTTAAAATTCAGAGTATGTTAAGTTAAAAAAATTAATTTGGAAAATGTTAATTTTAGTAGATCCCTGTAGCCACTGAAAGCCTTTAAAATCATCCTGTCCAGTAGATATAATGTGTAGTTGTCATCTGCCTTATTCATCCCAACTGTCAGAGAGGATGACAGGGAAATGACCTCTGAAAGTGCAAATACTGTCACTCCACTGTCATCAATGCCCCTGTATAGCACAAAGCAGCATGCATATTTATGATATTGCATAAACACTGCCCTTACGTCACACCGGCAGGCATGTGTGTACCTCACCATGCCACTCATCTCCCACCCTCAAGAGCCCCGATGGCACAGAGTAGCAAATGAAGAGACGTCAAAGAGAATGCCAGGCTTTGTCAAACTCTACATGGTGAATTCCATCAAGGCAGAAACAAAAAATACTCATTAATCTGCCCATGGGGGAATTATTCCCAAACACCCAGGGATAAGAGTGTGGCCATTTTATCCTGTTTTGATTTTGAGGCTTCTGATGGGATCTAAGGTGCATGTTGAGGCAGTGGGGCCTGCTGCTGTGAGGTATCAGTCATCCTAACCTGTCAAAGGTGAGGAACTTTTGTAAACTCTGATGATAAGTGGATGATGAGTCCAGACATGTCAGTGACTGACAGCTTCACCGCCCTGCCAAGCCTTAATCCAGGAGGAATGGTGGGAGGCGAGGCTGGGGTATTAATCTTGTGAGCATTAGCCTTATGGCAATACAAAACGCCATTCAATGTCTTTGCAAAAGCATTTTAGGTAATTACATTTTTCATTTGAGCACAAGCTACAATAATAAACAGCATTATAATGTGCAGCGCGGGACTGTTGCTCTCTTACTTTTATGCTCCTGCCAGTGAGGTGGAGTTGTTAATAATCAGGGATACAGTCTAGGATAAGCCTAAACAATTGGCCACAACTGGTGTGAAATCCTTTTTGGTCCCCCGTGAGGTGCTCTGACCACTACGACACACCTCGGCCCGTCTTTCCTCTCCATGGGGTTCCCTTGCGACACCACCGGCTTCCCTTGGCAAAGCAGCCAGACTTCCTGTATTTCTCAGCGATGAGACACTGCGTACGTGCAGTTATTGGCAGGGAAAAGGCCCAGTTAAAAAAAAAAAACTGCAATAAATTTAAACAGACATCGAGCTGTTAATTGGTTTATGTCATTTTTGTTTTCCTCTTGGCTACTGTAGTTAGTCTGACTTTACATCATATCTATCATTTGGAAATGCTGAAAAAAAGTGCTTTGATTGAAGTTGATTTAAGCAGTTGCAATAGAAAATGCAGCTTTATTTTTTATTTTATTATTATTTTTAATGACTTACACACACACACATACACAAAGTTCAACAAAAGCATAAGTGGCACAGGAGTGATTAAAGCTAGTTTTATGAAAGCGAATGGTCTCTGACCTACGCCCTTCCTAAACGCTGCTATCCTACCTTGAACGCTGGGTGAAACTCATTCAACCCCTTCCCACAGGTCACTTAATAACGGAGACATTTGTGAAAGATGCTTCCCGAAAATTAATGTATTGAAAAATGTGTTTCCTCTCTCCCTCACATTTCACATAACCTCTGTTGCTCACTTGTTAAGGGCACTCTCAGAGCAGACAAAGCTTGAACAACAGAGCAGACTCAAGTGAGGATCCACCTGTACTGTTGGTAATGAAAAGACGGTCTGGCCAGACAGTCTCGTGACGAGGAGACAGTCCTGCCAACATCCGATGCAGCTGGCTGAAGCTTCTCAAGGTCCACCCTGAGAAAGTGAAGCCCAGTGAGCAGAGAGTACTAGTTATTTAATACTTTGTTCCTTCTCAAAATCTGTTAAAGTAAACCACAAACTTATTCCCTGTAGACAACTGTGTGGGTCAATTTGTCAGCTGGCTTTTGCACGCCACATTGTCAGACATGTTGCAAGAACAGAAAACACAGCCGATAATATATTTCAAACCCTATTCCTGATGTAACTAACACAGCCACACAGAACTCATTGTACCATATCTTTCAAAGAGATGTCATAGCAGATGGATATTTATCCTTGTAGGTGTGAGTTGATTGGCAGGTGCTTTGGAATGTTGCGTGAAGCTGTTTCACAGTTCAGTGTCAAGGTTATGGTGCATCACACAAATCCGCGCTAATCGTAGCCCCTAGTAAGCTCCACCTGACAGTGAGAAACTCCACTGACGATGAATTGTTGACATGTTTTCCGAAACCAGCATGCCCAGCACATTGCTTTCCCTTAAGCCTATTCACAGTAATGGGAAGTGCTGAAAGGATTTTGATTGTCTGCTAAAGTATTTAATGCACAGCAAATATTTTAGACACTGCTCATGGTGCAGAAACAATACATACAGTTTCCAGCATTTTTGGTTAATCAAGCAGAACAAAACAAACCAAGCCAGTGGGAAGAAGGGGGTGGGGGGGCTGGGGGGGGATTGCCTGTTGGTGTGTGTGTGGGTGACCTGAATCTGAGGGAATTGCTGTGATTAATTTACTTTCTTAGAATTTTTAATTTAGAAAAGTACTCTGTGACTGCTAAATATATGAATATTCACCTTATTCCATCAGGCTTGTAATAAGTGAATGATAAGATCACAATAGGAGTCTTTCTTCAATGAAATTTAACAGCATTACTCTGCAATGAACTGTATGCCTCTGCCCTGCGGTGTTTAAAAGGATTACTGGAAAAATACAATATCTTCTTTGTCAGCACTTAAGGTCTATATAGCCGTGCCTCAGGATATCCTTTTCCCGAAAGGAAGGATTGCCCAATTTTTTTTTTCAACTCTCATGCCGCTCATCACATTAACACCTCAGCTACACTCCAAAGAAAAGACTCCCTCTCATAATGGGATTAGTCAGAGCAAAGTTGCTATTTTCTTATTTAGTGTAAAGTGTTAGAGCCTCACTTTCCTTCAAGACACGATAAAAAATGACATTTTGTCTTTTTTAATCATGTGTAATTAGATTAAAAAGAATATAAAAAAGGGACATTCTGCTTATTTATTGAACACTCTTTTCTGACACAATTGCTCATTTCAGCAAGGTTATGTGTGTTTCCTGCACTGAGGACTAGCCTTCTGTATCGTCTGACACCCGAGGCCTTTACACACCCATCCTCTCTGTCCCCTTCCAGATGTTCCCTTTTGACTTCGTCTCCATCTGCCATTCTCTCTTTCTCTGACAAAATCAATAGCAAGTCCATTTGCCATATCATACAGTAGCATCTCCGCAAACTCCGGATGGTAATGATGCGATGATAACCCAAGGGTGTGGTGCATAGGGGAGAATATAGACTGATCAATACAGCTGGTGTACAGTATGACAAGGTTTCTATAAGGATGCACCATCCTTTCACTATTTGCTGTCTATAATGTTGGTGTGACAAAAGGCAGATGTATGAATTGCAATAGTTTTGCTTACTATACTAAATGGAAATGTTGTGGTGTTGGTATTTGTACTTCTATTATGTAAAATTAACTATTCTTTTGGTGATATCTGTCCATCCTCATTAGCTGGTTACAGGTCATTCTATGGGTCACCGAGATGAATTTTCTCTCTGTCCCTGGACAGTGGTCAGTGATATGGGCCACCATGACATCAGTCCATTAATGTGCTCCTCAGCCAAAGAGAACCAGAAAGTGGCCCTTCCTTGGGGGAGATTTCATTGAGGGTCTTTTGCATTATGAACTGCTCCAGCAAAACCCTCTTAAAGCCAGCCTTCTGCTTCCTAAACATGGATTTAATACCCTCATTAATGATATATGACAGGGGAGATCAATGCAGACTGCAGGTTAGAGCACTGGATCAGTTTGTGTGAGTGTGTGTGTGTGTGTGTGTGTGTGTGTGTGTGTGTGTGTGTGTGTGTGTGTGTGTGTGTGTGTGTGTGTGTGTGTGTGTGTGTGTGTGTGTGTGTGTGTGTGTGTTTATGTGTGTGCACGCATCTTTCCATGCACATGCGTCTTTAATGGGTACATGCTGTTGAACATCATAGAGAGTGGACAGTCTCTGGATACATTACACCTTATGGTGGAGAGCTTGGGAATACCAGGTAGGGATGCCTTCAGAGGTCATAGCAGCTAATTTAACACAGAATCAAAGTTGGTTTATCATTCAAACTAAAGCCCTTTGGAACGGGTAGCTTCTGTGCTAAGAGGCTGGGAACCTTACCAACCCCTCTGTGAATGGTATCTAATCATTTTCAGTTTTATTTAATGATATTTTATGGAAAATTTAAAAAGTATAAGGATTGAAAGGACACCAGGAATGTCATGTTATCCTATCGAAAAGAGAACAAAATGCGGTAAAATCAACAATATGGCTTTGAATGACAACAAAATACTTTATGACATGTCACAGGAGGAAGTGTGTAGTTGTTAATTAAAAAAAATAAGAATAGCTGAATTCCATTTAGCTGCTTCATTTCCAGGGTCCTGTAACTGTGCATACTGTCACACTGGCATGATCCAAAGTCATTAAATGTTTCTACTATATGTTATTTGAGTGTCTGGATTCTGTGTAAAATGTACACACCACAGGCCTCTCAAAAATTCCAATGGAAAAAAGTAGTGTCCATGGCATTACTTTCTGCTAACAATCCCACAATGTAATATGTCACATTTTACAGATGTGAAAATCATAGTGAACAAAAGATTACACCTGAATTTATTGCTCACTTAATAGAAAACTTTCGAGTGTCTAATATAAAGATAATATTAAATGAGTGAACTAGAGAGTGGTTTGGAACACTAAAAATAGGCCTGTAGAGATATCAGTTGTAAAACGAACAAAAAACAATCTAAAACAACAACAACAAAATAAACAATTCACATTTAATCCAATGCAAACTCCTAAATCACCAAATCTGGAGATACATGGTTTTCACAAGCAAGCCTCTGTAAAATTCTAATGTGGGCTCTGTCAGTGTTGCATTCTCTAATCTGTATTTAGTGGAATATATTCAATATAGTACTGTATATCCAGTGTTTACAATACCATATGTGGTTTAGAGATATTGTTGGCACAGTTCCATACCAGTTAGATATTTTATTCCATATATTATATATGCTCTGAATAGAATACACAGTTCACTGCAAAGGCACACTGCCAGAGAGCATCCAAATAATGCTCAATGCCGGGATTGAATTCCTGTTTACAGAGCATCAAGGTTAAAGCCCAAGTTTAAAAAGGTAAAATTGAAGTACCATCTACTTGACCCTCTGACACTCTATTTGAAGAAACCCATAGCTGAGGTGATAGCGTGTAATAAAGCCCCAAGATCAAAGTTTGGATTTGATTTCCAGCCAGCATGGCCCGGTGAACAGGGCCCAACAAGCACATCCAACAGCCATGGCAACCATTCAGTGCTTTATTTTCTTATTAGATTGCTCTCCCAGAATTCCATTTTTATCCACATAGATCTGGCCAGTGAATCACCATTAAAGGGCCCATCAAGCTGTCAGGCCATCCGGAGTGCAGTTGCAGCGGGCCCACTCCACTGTAAACAAGCAGCACAGACCCCTGAATAATGGAAGCCCAGACTGTTTTATGTTGTTCAAGGGGACTTAAAGAGATTCATCTCCTGCTGCTTTTCACCAAGTTTGCTTCACAACTCCAGGCTGAGCTGCTGAACGTTACAGTCTCATATGAGGAAAGAGGGAGGGCTGGTGAGAAAAAAGGTTGGATGTGTAGGGGAAAGGAGGGGGCCGGGAAGAAATGGAAATCTTTCCCTACATTCTCAGACAATCACTACCTGTGAGGCTGTGCCAGAAAGCTTTGTTTCTGGAAAAGGGTCTAAATGGAGCATTTTATGCCTGGCTGAGTACTGACACTAAAAAGCTGAGACTTCTTCATATCTGACAGATTTTCTTTCATTATCTTTTCTCCATAATTTCTTCAGTAGTTAGAGGGGCTGCAGTTCTTTGTAGAGCAGCGAAATTTCTGACTTAACTGTTTGAGACACCAGACAATTGCCCGCCGGTCCTTGTTCCCCCAAGGTCAGAGAGAAAGAATGGAAGTGCCGAAGAAAAACAAATGCAGACCATAGTGTAGTTGTCACACGCTCCACTAACACATGTGAAGGCTGGCTCCTCTTTTATTCTCAAATAAATTGCCCTGAAGAAGTGCTCACACATAAATGTGTCCCGCATAAACTGAAGTAAGAGGGGCGTTTTTCATGATTTGAGAAAATGGTCCTCAGAGTTTATCTTATGTCGTTGAGCTTGAGTGACATCACCCCTCCATTAGATTATTACACACCTAAGATTTGCAGTGTTTTCTGGAAATGGTCTGAAAGATTTTTTTTTCAAAACCCAACATAAAAAGTGGCTCATGTTTACTTGTAGAAAAAAAGGAATTCAAAGTGTTACACATATCCTTAAGAGCAAGAAACTGATAGCCAAATCCTATAGTATGAGCTTTAACTGCCTAAAATGATCCAAGAAAATCTGCCCATTACTCTCCAATTGGAAAATGTGATCTTGCAAATCTGTGCCTGATATAGCTCTGCGGGGTAGTTAGCACCTTAGTGTCCTGTCTTTGAGGGTGTCTGGTTGTCATTAGGGGTGATGGGCAACAGTACAGGCAGGTGGTGCTCAGTGTTTTAGGTTCGCTGACAGTTTTGCGAAACTGTAAAAGATATTATCCAACGGGAATGAAAACAGCACTCAGCGGGTCTGTCAGGGAAGACAGACAAGTTAAAACAGATGATGCACATCCCTGTGACTACCCCATCATTTTAGTGCCCTGCTACACATGCAGCTGCGAAGAACCCTGGGTCGCCACATCTGGCCGGGCTTACCTCAGGGCTGAAGGCTGGGGCCTGGGGGGACAGAGAGTGGAGACTAAAGGAGACCTGTCAGAACAGACCAAACAAAGGCTTGCTGGCTACCGACAGGCTAAACGCAGACAGGACCCAAGACATGTTTTCTGCTTCTGTTTTGTCCCTATCAGCCTTTCAAAATGACAACTCACAGGGAAGTGGATGGCTTTTATTTCAGTGTTTACAATATGTGGCTAGCTTCTGTTTACGGGAGCTGAGGGCACTGATGTGATGATGCATCTGAGATACCCAAAGGGGAGCGCGCAGTACACAGCTTTCACAGTTGGAGATGATGTAATCATTTGAAATATTTAACAGTAACTTTCCATCTTTGAGATAAAATTCGTTTAATTATATGTCAAAATAAACACTGTCTGACATATCATCTTGAAATGGAACTGAAACAAACAACAGGATACAACAGGATAATAATATATCAAAACATACTCAAAATTTTTTGAATTTCCTCAAGCTCTAATTGCCTGCAAAAACAAAACCATGATACTGCAGGGCGTTACACACCATTGGGATTATATAAACAGCAAGTTTGTTAAAGGCTGATGTTTTCTAGTCCATCAAACTGCTGGATTTTCCTCCTTACTCTATAGAGGTCTGGGCTTATGGCCTCTGGCGCTGAGGGCTTTAGAGGAGAAGAGGCCCAGGCCAGAGAGGGCGCAGGGCAGCATGGGGTGACTGAAGGACACAGTGTGGGGTCACACTGGGGCTCTTCCTGCTCTACATGTTGCATGCCCTAGTGCTCTGGAGGCCAGAGCCTGATTACTGCACTGGGATCCAGCCGCAGAGCGTTTTCATTAGGGAGAGGGCCAAGATCATCCAGGAAGGTTCCGGCCCATTAATACATTTGAAACGGCGAATGAAAGGGAGGGCTGTGGGTGGGGAGGAGGGGGTTGAAAGGGGGGGCTGTGGGTTATTTTGAAAGGGGAGAACCCTGTGGAACGACCATGAGAGCCTTAGTGAATAAATACCCTGTGGATCATCTTAACCTCATTCTACTTTTTTTTCATGTCCTCTCTCTAAGATCTGCAGCCAATTTTCCTGCAATTTGGGATAAATTGTTTGTGAAATCCATGTCGATCCTTCCACTGGGAATCCATTCACAAAAGATAGAGAGGGGATGACTTGGCTGGATGGATAACAACAGTGAGAATGGGAACAATGTATGGAGAATCTGGTCAATGACATCATCTGCTTCCTGTTTCAGACGTATGCTTTTCATACAGACAATCATAACATGCCATAGAAACAGATTTTCCATTCACACTTGAAGTAGCTCGAAGTGATCAAAGTAACTTCATTCATGTGATACCATACGATATGACACTGACAGATGTTTGGACAAAGCTGTGATACTTTTGATAGTGTTTCTAGGTCTGGGGCTTGGGGTCAATACAAGCTTACAAATACAGGACGTGAGTTTCCCAGGGTTTGTAATACTTCACATGTTCTCTACTCAGACACCTTCATCTGCCTGTACTGGACAGAACATACAAGGAAGCATGTTGGTCAAATTATACTGAAGGTTAACTGCTCATCTTTCCTCCTGCTTTGGTAAATATGATATTTCCCCAGCTAGCTGCACCACTGTAGGTGTTTATTACCAATAACTATATCAAGCCTTCGCTGCTGCAGGATAAGAAATCTCCGGCAGGTCAGTTTCCAAACTAGTTAATATTTTATCCTGCGTAGTGGTGTAATGACTACTATTGATTTTTCATCATTTCTTATTAATGCAGTCTGGTGCCACAGCCAAATGCTAATCATATACGCCTCTACATTTTTCATGTTAACTTCTTCAATTACTGTAACTAAAAGTATGTCTCAATTCAAGGTCTTTGAAATCCGACAGCTGTATTACAGAAGACTTCTGTCATTCTTTCCCCAGCTGGGGGTTGAATAAGAGCTGGTTTAGACATTAAATTCTAACAGTTCTCACCAGCTAGGGAAATTAGAATTAACCATGTAATTCAGTCTTTGTATTCATCAGTTTTCTGCACTGATCAGAGATCTGAATTTAACTCAGTATATTATGGACAATAGAGAGCAAATATTATCTTGCATGCTACACTGGCTACACTGGTATACCTCAGACAGTGATCCTGCCAATAACACAAAAGCCAGACTGGTCCGCCAAGCCAGTGCAAAGTGAGCTGTTAAAGCCTGACGTGTGTTTTGTCATTGAAGCACGACAGGGAAGAGGCTGACGGTAAGCACTGAGCAGTGCTCAGGGAGCAGCGGGGGTAAAAAGGCTCTGTGACTTGGCAGCAAAGATCGCAGTCTGTGCCAGCACAGCTGTCCGGCAGGCGTCTCATTCAGTGCTGCTCCCAACAAAAAAAGTGACGACCAATCTATCACTACAGCAGCCGGGCACACAAGGACACAAAGGTGTAAACGCAGCCTGGAGAGAAGAAGGGCTCAGTGGTATGCTGACAGAGTGCAAGCGCTTTATACATCATAATCTGTCCTCATAGACTTGCATGTGCTAAAGTGATTTAATTGGCTTGTCAATCTAAATAGGAAACTAACAGAACATGTTGACATTGTCATTATATTCATGGGTCAGTTTTGTAATTAAATTGTGATTTTTGGAAGGATTCCCAACAGCACTCTATATTGTGTCCCTTCTATACAAAGTGCTCCTTGTTTACTCAGCCCTTGTATGGACATTTGACGTCAACACATGCTATCCAACAATGGAAAAGCTAGAGCAAAACTCAAATCACTTAAAGATTTGAAGTATGTAATTCAGTCAACTGTTAATAACTCACAGGGCGCCAGGCCTGTGGAATCTCTTTTGTTAGGAAGACAATGGTGAGAGAGGAGATTTTATGAGCAGGCGCTGCTCTCTTGTGCCAGGTTTTTGTTTACACTTTCATTATATCTCTACTATATTATCTGATGCCTACATCCTGAGTCCAATCTCGCGGTTAGGTTTTAATCTCCTGACGCACTCAGCTCACTCGCCTCGCTGTCCTGTGCCACACAGGGAATAGGAGAGGGGTTATATTACAGCACATGAATCAAGGCAAAATGAAATGCACTCCAGACGCTTTCAGATGGTTTTAATTTATGGCAGAGGCCTGCGGATACAAAAAAATGCATTAAATGTAATCTGATCACTTTATTTGATGCTGAATTTATGAGCAATCGGACTCTGTCTGGCTGAGTGACTGATTTTAAAAATAGACCCTGTGATAGATTACAGATCTTTAACTCGAAATTATGTTGATAATAGTATTAGCAATAATAAACATTATTCTTCTTATTTATACATACTCTCTTGAGTAAAAAGTTAAGCATTACAGTAACAACAAGTAACATTTGGGTAAGAATAAACTTCACTGTCTAGTTACAGTATTAGATCTGATGAAGTGTTTTGGGATTTAAACTTTGATTTGATATTTTAAGCTCATCTGTAACCTCATAACCATAAGATAAAAGCAGCATGGAGATACTAATAACCAGTCACTTGAGTAACATGTTTGATTTTTCCAGTGCCAGTGTAGCAGGAATTGACTTTCTCCATCTCATCTGTTGTGGTCTATGTTCCATTGATGTCTCAATTGTAAAAATCATCTCTCATTGTGTGTCCTCAGAGATCAAATCAATTTTTGAGTGTTGGATATCTGTTGCTGGACCAAATCCATTACGGTCAATCCAATCCAGCAGGGCATTTGGCTTGCACATTAAGAAGTCCACAGGCATTTACAGCAAAGTGAGGAGACGAATCAAGTTTTAATGCTCAAAGCCACAGAAACCAATGAGGGATTAGTCTGACTCATTACTTGACATTAATACCTTGTGGCATTAAAAAAGGAGTGCAAAATGCTGTTGAACAAATATTTTTTTCTTTAAAACACAAGTGATCAGAGATTGTTTTTAATCTTTTGCTCTGTTGAGCAGATAATGCATGGCCACAAGCAAGAACATTAGCATACAATCATACCATTTGTTCCAGCTTGTGTGTGGATGCAAAGACTTAGGAAGTGCATCCATCAGCAGTTTCAGTCCCGTGCTGAAAAACAAAATTGCCTCTTCCTTCCTTCAACTTTGACCCTTGTGCAACCAGTGACACCTGATAAGCAAGGATGTTCCAGTGAACACAGAGGGATGTGTCTCCTTCAAATGTACTGTATATTTGGGAAACCGCAAGATGTGTGCTATCATATTATGTTCTAAGACTTGGACAGAGTGTCATCATTAAGGGAGATGCTGATGTTCTTCTGACAGCAGCTTGTGAACATCTGTGAGAGGAAGCTTTTCTCACTTTCCTCCCACCACTGTGAAATTAGGATCAACATCAAACTCAGTGCCTCTACCCATCTGCCTGCTCTTTGACTCCCTGCATGGAAATATTACTCCTTTCTCTCATCATCGGTAGAGTTCGTAAAATACCCCTGTCACCAAATTTTTAAGTGCATTGCCACCTTTTGTATAAAATTCACTCAAGGTACAAAGTGACATCACCTTCCTCTGCCCTGAAAGCCAATTTGGTTAGAAACTCCATTTAATTCCCTGTCAGCAGGACCTAATCAAACTTATAATTTGTTAACTGACACACAGTTCCCATGAGTAGAATTTGACTCAAATTCTACTTATGGGAACTGTGTGTCAGTATGCAGCTTGTACTGACTCAAATAATTTGAGTCAGTACAAGCTACATACTGTAGTCTGTCAAGTCTGCTGAGATTGTCCCAAAGTTGTTGCTTTGTGGGTTTGTGTTTATGATTACATCACCAATAATTGACTATTTATTTCAACAATCTTTTTTTTTAAATGACCCAGGGACATGAGAAAAAAAATCATGTTTCTCTTCATCATATTGCATGAATGGCACAGTTAACATTTAACAGCCTCCTTCATCTTCACCATAGATCGAAAACTGACATATTGGGCAAAGCACACAAATAAAAAATATTTCAGCTTTTACAGTTTACATCTGAAACCACAATGCATGTAGTGTATATCCGCAAATCTCTATTCAAAGATGATGCATAAAGACTGAAAACAAAGCACAAGAATGAGGCAATAATTGTAAGGGATGCTTGTGATAAATCTTTTCATTCTGTTGTTTCTCCAGCTGCACAGCACCTATCTGAGAGTAATTGGTACAATTGTACTCTCAAACTGGAATTATAAAAGGCCTGTCTGAATATAAACAAAATCTTTAGCAAACAGCAGAACCAAAGCACAGCAAAATCACAGACAGCCATGTTTTGACAAGTGCATGATGAGTGTCCACATACTTGTGTGCTCATTTACAATTAGATAAGCTAACTCCTACCCACAATCCTTTTCAGAGCCTGCCACCCTGACTTTCTTTCTGCCTGACTGCTCACATAAGCTCTTCTTTTAATGTCAAGTTCTGAGCCCAGTTTTGCAAACTTTCTTCAGTTAAACAAAGAGAGACTACTACTGCATTCCATCTCTTTGCTTTCACCACTGCAAGTGTTGAAATAGTTACAAGGACTTGGTGGTTGGTTCTGTAAAGATAGGGTAAAAAAAAGAAAAGAAAGACTTTTGGATCGTGAAGAAATTATTCACGGCTGTAGTTCAGAGGAGCGCTCATATGATGGGCTGTGACAAGTGTACCGCTCTAAGCACGTCCCTGCCAGCCTGGAACTCGGTGCTGCATGCCTTCCATAGACACCATTAGTGCTCTGAACTAGGAGAACGGCTCGTCATCACAACCTCACAGAGGAACAGAGGAACCGTGGTAACATTTCTGAGATTTGGCGGCAGTGAAGTTTGTTTTGAAGGCTCGCCAAAGTGTTACATATGATCTGAAATTTGAGTTTTGCTTTTAGTCTGGAATTTTATGTCAAGATCTTCTCAATATTATTCTCCCATTTGTAGTGGAGGGCGCAAATAAACACTTTTCATGTTGACTGTTTTGTTTCAGTTTACCTAAGTCCTACCTAAAAATCATATTTTTTGTTTTATTCTCTGTTTTAGTAATAACTGATATAGTGAAACATCCATTGATGCATTTGTTTCCATGAAGCTATCTAACCCATTTGAAATCTTTCTTTGACATCTTTTCAAAAGAAAAGAAAAATGAACAGAAGACTTTACAAATGACTTCAAGATGCCCTGCTGTTTTGTCTGTAATTGCCCTGTCCTATGTTTTGAGGTCCAGACAAGAAGGGTTTATGCATTCAGAGACAATAACAAAGGAGCTTCGCTTTAGGCCGAGCACAAGGACAATGACATGTCACCCTTGTACACACACATCAGAGACAGTGATGGGACTGGGGCCATCTCAGACTACCATAACGACCCTGCACTTTCCTCTCATGCATGTATTGAGATATGTGTGCCTTTGTACCTTTGGTCTATTATCTGTCTCTGACTAGGCCTCCAGCTATCCAGATGAGCCAGGGAGTTGAAGTTGTGCGTGGCCGCAGACCTAGTGCTGTCTGATGGGGAGAAAGAGGGTTCAAACAAACCAAGCCTGTAAATTATGGAGTAAAGCTTGCTCAGAGCATTGTGTAAATTAGCTTGGTTACATATGCACAGGCCTCATACCCAGAGGTCATACACCAACCTAAAGACAATGACGACATAAATCTGACATTTCTGTGCTTTTGCTCGGACACCAGAATTAGCACAGAAACATATCCAAAGAGGACGTGTTTTGATTTATTCATGTATTCCTTATCTTTTATTTTCATACCAATGTAGTGGAAATTCTCCAACAATATCTGTGTCCAGCATGTTTTTGTTCTTCTCCACCTCCATCTATCTGCTTGCAACTCGTCATTCAGACACAAACTCACCTTTATCACTAAATGAGAGGGAATGGCTGCCTTCTCCTGACAGGTTATTATTGATCCTTTTCAATGTGCTGTCAAAGTTAGATCCACCAAATTGTGGGGTTGGTCTTAGCATGTTGTCCATCCCAGAGCTGTGAGGCAGGTCACCAGCTGACCAGTCAAATGGTTGTCTTAAAGGGCATTTCAATTTTGACATTGACAGTATTAGAGGAGAGCAGTCAGGGTCAAAAGCAAACAAGTCTGTCTGTCAGAACTGTAACAAGAGTGTGGAATCTTGTCTGCGCCTGATTGCTCTCTCAACAACCCTGAAATTTCATCCCAGAAAAGAAAAAAATCTCTGAACATTTCTGAGAAAATGACTGGCTGCACTTGTTTGTAATAGGTGCCACTCTTAAAATGTCAGCAGCTGGTACTGAAAGTTTGAATAGAGGTGTCATTAGTGTGGTCTATGAAAAGAAGCATCGCAGCATATCAGAGGACTATCAGACCTAACATGTTAAACATACTGTAGCATTAATCATGTTGAAGTTTTGGAAATATGTTTATTTGGTGAGAATTTGATGAGAAGATTAGATTCCACTGTTAGTATGCAAAATATAAAGCTTTGGTATAAGAACATCTATCCAAAAGGCAGGCAAAACCAATACATTTATATAGGTGTCATTAATGTGCATTGGCCTTATAAATAAAGGAAATAAAATTAAATGAAGCTAGATCCAGTACACAGTTAGCTTAGCTTAGCATAATGACCATGGGAAGAATGAACTTGTCATCCGTTTTCATTTCAAGGTAACCAATCGAGTTACTGTCACTCTGTTCAGGTTTTCTTCTAATGATATGTCTCACATTTCCCAACACGTGTCAAACACAAATACATATGTGTCCTTGATAATTCAATGATACGATAGGTTAGTGTTAAGACCATCAGTTTTCTCCTTTGATTCTGAGAAATAAAGTGTTATTTGTTAGTTTTTGATAGCGGTAGGCTACAGAGGAGCATTGCGTTGTGGGCAGACTTGGCAACTACTGTTTTGGATTGTCTGCCATCAGTGTGCTTCATTCCATTTCAAATTGCTGCTGGTTGGCTGCAACCCGAACCCAAACATCACTATATCTGCTAAGAAAAGGCATTTTATAGCCTGTGATTGTAAAATGTGAAGTTGCTCATTTAATTTTATATTTCAAATAATATGTGGCTGATGACATTTAATAATCACATCATCTTTCTTAAAACATAGTTTTCCTCAATTAATATTGAGCCATGTCATCCAATAAAGGACCCTAGTGTTGTGTGTGTGTGTGTGTGTGTGTGTGTGTGTGTGTGTGTGTGTGTGTGTGTGTGTGTGTGTGTGTGCCCCCAAGCATCTAACCCAAGCATTTCAAGGCATTCCTCCAATCCTGTAGTAATACCATAGACTGTCAACAGTATTGTAATCTCTGAAGGTGATTCATTTTGGTCACTGTTTACACTAAAAAGAAAAACAAGCAAACAAAAAGCTTTATTTTATATCTTGGGTCTTCAAATTGCTCTCTGAAATTTGGCCTCGCAACCTGTCCTGTCCATGAAATGAGAAAATTAATAAATGATTTGTCGTAGAGCTAAACGAAATACATCATTGGAAAGGTCTCGACCTGGAGAGCAACATATGTAATTATGAAGATACTACATGGCTCCTGCTTTGAAATACTGACCTTTGAACCTTGACTTTGGTGCATGCTTGAAGGCTTATAATTCAGCAACAAAGGCTGCTACAGACATGGGACCAATTTTTACAGAGAGCTCTTGATCTCAGCTATCATGTGAGTAGTCAGAAACTGGGGGTGCGGTCAAATATGGTCAGAGTATGGTTACAAATAATTTTCACCAATTTACAATTAGATATATAAATTCTGATTCTGACAAATGTGTTTTACATATTTCAATTTAGTATTTACAACTTCCAATTTTAGGAATAAAAAACTGCAATTCCCTAAAGCCATGCATGCAAATCAGTAACACAGCTGTAGTTCTTCCAGCTTGCAAAGTAGGGTTGTAATAAGATATATCTACTGAATATATCAAATAGTACAACTAAACTAGTATTATTGCATCCAGATTATCTGTGTTAAGAAAAAGTAAAGATGTTGGTTTATTTCAGATATTTTAACTCATATTTTAGAAATGGGGTTGTGGGTTAGTAGTTCTTTCAGGTTATAGTTCGAGAAAGACACTTTATTTCTTAGAAGGACACATGATTAAAACTGATGGCTTAAAAATGAAATAATCATATTGTTGTGTTACCAAGGACACTTTCATGTTTTTGTGTTGAGAAATGTTACAATATCATTAAAAGAAACATTGTGACAGTGAAGAAAATTTCTTTGGCTGCGGGTCCTCTGGTCAGCCAAACGCAACGCTTCAAACTCTGGATTTCAAATTCAATTAATCCCTTAGGGAACTCTATAAATTTACATTTTTCATTGAAAGAACATCATCAAACAGTTACATAAAATAACACAAACAACAGCTTAGATAACAACAAAAAGACAATGATTCAAACAACATGCAATTACGTGGTTTTGATAGCAGTGTCCATAGCAACCACCATAGAAACAATAGAAAACCTGAAAAATCCTTGTAATGACTGACACACTAAACATCATATACATTCACTGAATAAAGATTGTGAAAATAAAATGCTAATTTCCTCTAGAAATGTTATCAGATGGCATTTTAATGCTGAACATATCTTAAAGTATTGCAGTTTCCATCGTGAATAAAGAGAATGTCAGCCATCCTTGTTACTCCAATAGAAAATAATAATAATAAAAAAGATTTAGCCATCTCAAAATGTTAGAGCCATTATAGTGAAGCTAATATGCTTTGTGCTGTGGACAAACCTAGCTATTACACACTGGGTTGTAATGACACATTAATAGCCATCAAATCTTCAAGGGGGCACACAGATGAAGGTAAAAATTTTAACCACAACTCCAACCAACAATCACTTTCATCTCATGTCTCTTCATCCTGTTGGTTGATGCTCTTAAAGACACTCTGTTCTTCTCCTCTCCCTTTGCCTCTGGCTTACTACTCTTTTTGTACTTTTATTGCATCCCTCTGCATAGCCCAAAGCTTTTAAGACAGAGTACATATAAGCAATACTGTATATTTCTTTCAAAATGTGACTATTAATACATGCACTTTCCTAATGTTTTATTACTTTTCTGAATATAACATGCATTAATTCCAATTTACTGTGTTTGCACCAGGTCTTGCAACAATACGGCCATCAACAAATGTTAATGCATGTTCATGATTAATGGATTTAATATTATATTGTTATGAATTACATAAAAACTTTGGATAATATTACTAACAGCACTACTATAGGAAATAATGTAGACAGTATATTGTAAATAACAACCTCTTAGCACAGTACTTTGCCTTAAAAAAGGTGACACTAATGTTCCTGAAATGTTACATGTTTTGACTGCTGCTGTGCATGTATGTGTAACCTATTGTTTATGAGAAGGATTCACCAGAAGATTGGTATCAGACATGCTGCCTGTGTTGTCTGCCCAAGCAGAACCTGGTGAACTGGTGAACCTGCAAACCTTGAAATGCAGATCTGAGGCCTGCTGAGGAGTGATGACAGCTGTCATAGCTACGTGATAAAGTCAAACAAAAAAGAGGGAGTGAGAGCAGAGGGGGGTGGGGGTGGGGGGGGGGTATAGAAGAAAAAGAGAAGAAGCAGCAACTTCAACACTTTTGTGCTGAAGACACAAGAGGATTTTTTGAGGGGAGTAGTGTGCTGAATTCTGCTACTCAGCATAAAATGCGTCGGATTGAGAAATAAATAAAGGCTGTGAGTGACCACTTGAAACACTGCTGCGCTGCAGGGGGTTCTGCTTCCTTTGTTTAGATGCTAATATGCTGCTGTGATAGCAATATAGAATGAAGGGGTCCTCCTCTGCCTTTGATACACATTATCCCTCTGCATCTTTTTTACTAGCCTGGCACAACAAGAATAGTATCCCTTGGAGAGTAAACGAGGCCCTTTTGTTGCAGGCTGACCTGCAGGCACTGAGCAGCCATTAACATAAGTATATGGGTAATATCTAACATTGCTGCCTTCTGCTTTTGTGTACAAGAAATAATGATGCCTCAATAATATGGCTTTGTCGTACATACAATAGTGTGCACTTCTCCAGAGGATACAAGTATGGCCTTAGATGGTCAGAGAACGTTTCCAATTCATGTTTTAATACCTTCATATATTCATATTTAATGTAATGCCAAGATTATTCTGAGAACTTTATTTGCTGCACTGGCTCAGATTATCTCATAAGTGACTTGCTCATGTCCCTCAGTGTCCTCAGTCTCTGTGTAAAATGAGCCTCCCTGCCACACACAGGGTCGTTGCACTGGATCACTTTGTGTGCCACTAGGTTGAGGGTGTGTGGGCAAACGAGGAGGAAATGGACAGGAGGGGATCAAAATGAGTGATGGGGAGACATGGTTCAACTGGGAAAAAAGGAAAACACCAAACTAAGAGCAAGGACCTTCTCAAGTTTCATTTTAATAGCACAGGGCCATTTTTCTCCCTTTACGCTAAGCACAGACCCGGCCATTAGGGCCTCTCTGTAGAATGTGTAAACCTCCTGCTATTAAAACCACAATTTGCACTGTCAGCTCCTATGAGCCAAATCTATGACCACACTACAAACCACCCCCCCTCTGTTCAACTCAAGCCCTTTTTTCCCCCTTTTGTAACAACTTTCAGGCCACAATAACCATCATCAGTTAAAGGCGGCGGGTCCATTACACTTCCCCTGTTCACACAGCCTTGCATTAAGCTAATATTATCTATTCCCAGAGTGCCCCAGCCCTTCACACACCCCATCAATTATTAATCTCCCTACTCACAGCTAATGTTTAGTCTGAATTATTTAAACCTATCTTCATTTATCAATAAACATAAATGTTAAACAAAGAATGCTGATGAGCATAAATTACACTGTAAAAAAGTTTATGAGATTATTTGGATGAGAGGTGATTTATGGAGGTGATATTCACCGGTAATGTTTCAAAGGAAGGACAGAGGATTGTCAAGGCAAGCAGCAAGCAGGGGGGAGAGAGGGGAAACATTCTCACACAGGGGTCGGTCATTTTGTTTATGGTCAATACTATCAGCACTTTAGCAGTCAAAGAGAAAACACCATTTTCAAAATGTAACTTGTTTTTCATCTTATCCCTCCTAAATGAATGGACTTTTTCCATGACATAAGTGAATCCAAATCTGTGTCCCAGACATTTGCTGTTGTTGAAAACTCTTATATATTAGTCCAGTCCTCTCTCGGTAGCCATTATTGGTCAATACCCCTGCAGTGAGAACAACATGAACCAGTGCCTCTGAGATGTCTAACCTGTTAAAAGGAGAAATGAGCAGACATGAACAAAACCTGTCTGTTGGGTTTTGCTCTAAAAGAGAAACCTATCCCACCGCAGCCTTTTGACTAATGAGGGAAAACAGGCAAACGTCACAGTTCTCCTTAAGCAAACACATTTGGATATTATGGATGACCTATGGAGGCAGGAATAATACGAGCCCTGAAGGGTGTGAAGGAGATTTGCTTGGGACTGGCTGCCTGGCAGACAGATGTCACCTAAGAAGACCATGCCACTTCACTATGGAATGCTGTGAATTTGTTGCCCTTGTGCCCTGCAGCAGGGAGGATGGCTTGGACGATAAAAGAAGACATAAATACAGTTTATACATGCATATAGGTGTAGAATTTATGTTAGACAAAGAAGGAGATGTCTGGGTGTACATGTGCTTGCAGAGGATGTCAGTACAGTGGGTGGCATTGGTTCACCTCCAAAATACCCAAGACTCTCATATCCAATCCACCTGTTATTGTTCAATCTGAATCGACAGATTACGTTTCACGGAGCACAAAGAGTGGCAGTCTGCAATCACAGAGATATGAAAAAGAGCAGCAACACATTTATAGGGACACCCAGGGGTATATTTCTTCATGTGATTTCAGATCACTCACTGACATTTTTCCTTCCATACACGTAGTCCAAATTTGATGCACGCGCAGTCCCTCACCACACTACCTAAATTCTCGCGCTCCCCACCTCCATGCCGCTGTCTTCAGTGTTGGGTAAACAAGGCGGAACCCTCGTCAGCGTGGTTAAGCTGGCGGCTCGTGACAGAACGCTGAATGAGTGATTTAAGGTTTCAAGTGAGCAGCTTTCACAGTTAATTAACCTGCTGATGGCTGTGCATGTGTGGAGAGGAGCGAGGGATTCAGGGGAGGAAACCCTCTTCAGTTGCTTCACCATTTCAAGTTAAGACAGCCACGCGCATTACTGTGACACCGGGGCTAAAGCCTTCCAGCGGAACGATCACTCATTTGTTCTTCTGGAAGCTGCTGGTTCTGCAGGTTTACCCTCATCATCTCTCTTCACCTTCAAACATAAGAGAAGAACTGGTTCTCAACTTTATGGTTTGGATGGAAGTCATACCAATGAGAAGAAAAACAAATCAAAAGCATTTTCAGATTACTGAACATGTGCTGGAATGCTAAAGTCTGTAGATATTTCAAATGCCATGCATCATGTGCATGTAGTGCAGATTCTTACCAGTTTCTCACAGGTTTTAAATCACTAATTATGGGTACATTTGGCCACTTACTCAAAAAGACTTGCTGCCACTGGGATGACTACCAGCAACTACTTCACTCCTATGAAATTTTCAGGAAGTCGGCTGTTAAGCTGCATTTAAATATGAGCTAATCACTCCCGTTGTAAATTTCCAAAACACTTGCGATTCACGCTGGGAGGTCAGGGACGTTTGGGGTTAGATGTGTGCCGGATTTGTTCTAGGTCATTGCGATTGCAGAAAAACACACATGCACGCACACAAACACTTTGAACATGGAACATTACCAGTCATCAATGCTTTTGCACCCTCCCCAGGTTCCTTCAGAAACTTGATCTCTGGCGTGCTGAAAGCAGGGTCTTCACCTGTTAGCAGAACACCCACCAATCTCCGGGGTCACTGTGTATTTTTCTCCGGTTTGCCACCCAGGTAGGAATGCATGGAAATGGGAGGATAGTGTGTGTGTGATTCATGCCCTGATAATTACAGAGTGTGTCCTCTCATTTTTAGCAGATGACTATTCAAACAGATGCTATGGAGATGTGCCCTGACAGGGATTTGTGTGTTTCTTTAGATGTACTATGTATTTTAACTAAAGCATGCATTTTCTGGAAGATGAGTATGATATTTTAGTTTATTTTATGAAACAATACTTTCCATCAGCAATTAATTTCCAATTTGTTATAACCAATTAATCTGGGTGTAAATGGGTACTGCCCTGACAATGGAGTAATTGTCCTCGAAGATGAAGCCTTCACATATTCATCTGCATGGCAGTAATATAAAATCTTGGCTAATTTACATCATCCTTGAGGCTGTGCAGCAAAACAATTTTCCAGAGAGCACAAAAGCACTGACAAAACCAAATAAGAACATGTAAGTCATTATTGACTCTTAGCCTTTTTTAACTACTCTCCTAAGGACACTATAATTGTCTATCCATGTATATGAGTAGCTCCAGGTTGTTTCAGATTGCTCTTTGATGTGCTCATGTGTATAGTCTCAGTAAATTGTACAATCATAGTTTGTACTGATATGAACTGAGGGGTAATCAAGAGAGCATTTAATAACTTGTATTTCCTTGTTTAAGGGTTTTATAAAACACCAAAAAGTATTTTAAACGATCAAGCAAAGTGAAAATCTTCTTGAGAAGATATGTTGATCATTAATAGGAGTATAAAAATATCAACTTGATACATAAAACCATCTCATAGTTTATTAAAGTTATGTATCCAAGCATATAAGACCATTCTAAGTGTGCAGTTAAAACATGTCATGTTTTTATTAGTTTCATCGTATAGTTGGCTATAATAAAATATATTTTATTTATAATTTAATATGGATATAATATTGTGAGTACACTGGAGCTATGCAAATCTGAGACATTTATAAGTAAAGCAGGCACTTGTAATACTCATTTCTAAATTCTGTATAACATACTTGTTAAAGTGCTGAAATGGTGAGTGAATAATATGTGTACGCATACATCTTTTGCTTTTTTTCCAAAGGGAAATGGGAATGTAGAATAGAATGCTGCGCCACTGATCTATGGGACTCAATGATGCAGCCCTCTCCCAAGGCACTCTGGGATGCATTTAGGACATGCATGGAGAAAACAATGGCGGGTGTATTACCAGAAAAGATAAATCTATCTCATTAATCCCTTATTCTCCTAGGCTGGGAGGCACATCTAAGGGAACATGCAGAAGCAGTATTGTACGCTAGGATCTTTCACACAGATGGGCAGAGAAGAGGGAAGGACGGGAGGATGGGCCACAGTGTCAATCTGTGCATCATTAGACAGTGCAGCGATAGCAAGAGGAAGAGAGGGATTACCAAGATGTGGCTTTTAGAACAAAATGATCAATGATGTCTTTGTGTTGTCTTATAAAACATGCCCTCTCCCTCTATCCTTTACAAGTCACGCTTAAAATACATTTTATTTTTTAGAACACATGGAATCAAAGGCGCACAAACTATGCCTATGTTGTGGAATTAAAACTAAAATAACTATTATTGCAGTTTTCATCATATTCAGTTCAAAGTTTAAACGTTGTATTTATTGACTACAAAAATCTCCTTGTCAGTGGTTTTCTAGCCCGCAGTTCCTTTGTACCCTTATTGCACTGCATGTTAAAATTACCACCAGTAAATTCGATTGATTTCAGTCAAAAAATGACATTGATTTTTGCCCATCTGAAATGGCCAGGGAGTCCATAAAACAGATAAAGAGGTCATAACCATTTTACCAGCCTGTAGAATCCCACAGAAAGATTTAAGGGGGTCATGAAACTCTGATGGTTAAAAATGAGGCTTGGAGAGCATCCTGCAAAAGGCCAACGAAATGTACTAAGAATGCTGCATTACGGAAAGCTCCATCTTTAAATTACCAAGTGTTGATAGCTGATGGCTTTAAAACCAGATGTTTAGAACAATATGTTTTTCTTTGTCAGGGAAAAGCTTTGAGTTTATACAAATAACGATTTTGGTCATGAATTATTATTTTTTAGATTAACACATTGATTTGGTTTCCTAGTGCTACAAAGAACATAAATGAAAGTAGACTTAACGGGCTGAAACATTAGTTGATTGCAAATTCAATTAGGTACATTTCTGAGCTCATTTCGGAGGTTTGTTGACATCTGATACATCTGAACCTGGAAGATTTTCCTATGGATGAAGGCACTAAATTCAATGTTTTGGGTTTTTGGGGTTTTGATTAGTGCCCTATGTGCAGCTAAATACGCTTTCTATAGTGACCAGAAACTACACTTTTGCTTTGGAAAGTGTCCTATTACGTATTCACACACTCTTACACTTCGGCTTAGACATTTTCCAAAGCATGCAGTTTTGTAAATTGTAGAATATATTTTTCCTAGTTCTAGGCAGTGAGTGATTGGTTTCCATTCACTATGAAAACAAACCTACAGTCTTGAAACAAGATTGAGCTAGGCTATGATTATATATATTTTTTACATTCTTGTCAATGATGAAACAACAAATGCTATTGACTGATTTCAATCCAACTTAATTCTTACCTTCTGGGGATCAAACTTCTATGATTTTGAATCATTTTCTTAACTTTTAGTCTAAGTGAATGTGTTTGAGTTGCAGTCTGTGAACACGCTAGTGGGTCGATAGCCAGGAGTGCCTGTGTTGTTGACAGGTAAAGCACTATTACTAATTTATTTCTCACCTTTCCCTGGTCTGGACTAAGAGCTGAGGAGGCCATGTCTGGGGGGCCAAGCTAGATTTCAGTCCTGTCAACGTTTTATTTCACCTGTCAGAACAGTGACGGACGTACAAGTACTTGTTTGCCCTTCCTGTCGTCTTCAGCCGCATTGGCCGTGACAGGCTGCACGGAGGAAATAGGTGGAGTTCACGTATCAAGGACCCCCCGTATCTTCATGCTATAGCTGCGCTTCATGTGAGGTGGTGGGATTTAAGAAAGGAAGCACTTCTTCCTTGTCTTTTTCCTCCTGAGACATCATTTACTTCTATAAAGAATAAGACAAGAAAAGGTGTGGAAGGAGTTGAGGTGGGTTTGGGGTTCAGGGGTAGGCAATGTGAGTTTTAAGGTCAGACCATGAAAACACCCATCCATCAACAGAAAGATGAGATTTTCAACCCCAGCAAGCCAAAACAGAAAACTAAACCCAGAAACTATATTCAGCATCATCAGTAAATGTTGGTGCTTTGGTGGGAATGCTAAGAGCTTCTTGTCAAACCTCCAGATCACCCATAACTTTCAGAAAGCAGCATATGCCCTCCTAAAATGTGTGAAATTGAATCCTGTAAAACACTTCTGGAATACAATACGAAAACTAAAAGATATAACTATCGAACTATAAACATTAAACATAACTATAACTATAAACATTACAGATGTTCACGCATACATAGGCCTGTTAAAAAAAAGGGGAAAAAAGGGACATGTGTCTTATTCAGTGCTGATTTCAAAACTCTAACCATTCCACTCAGATGTAGACGTGCAGCTCAGCCAAATCCACATAATGACATCAGATTATACCTCTCAAAACCATAAAAATAAATGTGTCTTTCTGCAGCCTTGGCTTTGAGGTTTGTGAGGTTAGAGGACCGCTGCTTTCTGGACATGCATGAAAGGTTTTGTCTTTATATCACTGATTTATCTGGAAGTTGTGAGACTTCCTTTCTGTAAACTGCTGAAGTTTTAATGATAGATTTGTAGAACACAGAGAAGACAGCTCAGCTGGACTTGTGGCAACAATGTTACGTTCCCATGTGATGATCTCTGAAACATAAATGAACGTCAGTAGCATCAACAGATCAGATTTGTCTTCCAGTGGCAAAAAGTACTCAAGTACTATACAGTACTAAAGTGCAATTTTGAGGTAGTGGTACTTTACTTGAGTATTTTTATTTTATGCTACTTCATACTAATACTTCACAACCTTTTACACAAATATTGTGCTATTATTCTACTATATTTATTTGATGGCTTAGTTACAAGTTACTCTGTGGGTTTACATTTTTACAATCATACTACCAACAAATAAATATTATGATATAAGTAATGTTAATATCTAATATCTATCCAAAATAATACATTTTTGTAGATACAACTACCTAACAGTATATGAAAAAAGAAGCCCCATCTCAATCAGCTAGGACTTTAAAATGATGTGAAGATGTATGTTAATGCAGAAATAATAATAGTCAAATAATATGATCTTTAAAATTCTGAAAGAGGCTATTCTGCATTATACTTTTGCTCTTGAAAACCAAAAACAGTTTTCTTATAATTCTTTTCCTTAATGTAATTTTGAATGCAGTACTTTCACTCCTCACCCACTCCTCACACAACTTTCACTGCAAAAGTTTATATTTTTATGAAGGGAAGGCACCAAAAAAGACTTAATTAACCTATGTTTCATATTTGACAATTACCTGACCTCACAGAACTATGAAATCATCCACATGAATGCATACTTTGAACCAGATGTTGAATATTCCTTGCATGTAAAATATACAGATGAATTAAATAACAGGGGCTCATTTGTTGCCTGTGATGTGTCCACTGGCAGAAATGAGTGCTGGCTGATGGGTGGAGTCCATGTCTCTCCCTCTCTATCAGCTGGCATAGAACCCTGCACAAGGGAACTTTAGAATGAGCCTTTTTTGTTGGTCGACTCTCCTCCTCTAGCTCTCCTGTCATCCTTTGATCATGTCAGGCTTCTCGCTTTTTTCCTCACTCTCTTCTCTACCCTCATGGGTCTAACTGCAGAGAAGACGCACTCAGGACTGCAATGCAAGAGACAAAAGTATCCCATTCACCCTGTCCGCTTTCCCACCCCAGGGCCATTCCTATACCTCACCTCCCACCCCCCTCCTCAAGATCCTCAGTCAGGTGACAGGAGGTAAGAAAACACCCGTGGTTCTTTCCAGATACCAGGAATGACTTCTTCAACAAGAGCCCGTATTAGTCTGTTACTCCATGCGCTGTCAGTGCTGTTCCTCTAAACAAGACTGGGGTCAGCACCTGTGGATATCACGCTATGCTGCTATAGAGGGATGTCAAAACGTGCCAATCCCCAATCCAGTCTTTGCAAATTAAGGAATGAAGAACATTTCTAGGGTGTTTTTGTTGCATTAGAGGTCGTTAGCTCATCACCGCTGACAGCTAAACCACCCAGGTGCTCCGCTTGTCTTTATTGTTGGAATTATTCACTTAAACAGTGATGAAAACTTCAAGGTGAGGGCGAATGTTTAACCATGGCATTATTGTTTGTGAAGTAAATCATACGTCCTCATTCCATCTTTTTGTTTTAGTCTTCTTTTTTTATTTTAGAAGGTGCATTGATTTTTGTATTAACCCTGGTCATGCCCACACATCTCACCCACTTCCCACCCACCACCCACTTTTCCCAGGCTCGCTGTAATGCAAATACAGGAAATGTCAGTCCTCTGCTATGCATTTGGTGCTGCTGTCCAGCTTTAAATGCCCCCAAACTCTGTCAATAATATTGATGTAATCCACAGGCATTTTTGAGTGATCCCGCTGTCACAGGGACATAATGACAGGCAGTGGAGGCCTGATTGGATCTGCACTACAGCGAGGTCGGCCGGCGCACAGCCAACACAGCCAGGCATTGATAAAGTGTCACAGACTTCAGTGCTTTGATTAGCCCTTCGACTAATGCCATGCTAAGCAGAAACATTACTCTGCCCCCGCTAGCTATACAGCTAGAGGAGGGGAGGGCCGGCTGAGGGAAAGGGAGAAAATATACTCTACAGGGAAATTAACCAATGCGGATGAAATGGTGTACCAAGGAAATTCTTGGATAAATTAACAACGCAATTACATTACATGACACACTGCAAGATGGATGAGGAAAACTTGGCTGGTATTATGTTCTGTTTTCCAAATTGCAATTTATTTGAGGGCTCTAATGGATGCCGTATTAAAACATCTTGGGCTGCGGTCAGATTTCATTGTGTGTCACCCAGACGTGATTGATGACCCTCTCTTCCACGCCCCTCGACCCCCCCCCCACCCACGTCCTCTTTTGCAACCCCTTACTTCACCCTCCTACGTTCCCCTCCGTGCTGCCTTCTCTGCACATTTACTGAGAATTTTAAACATTAGCAACACTTATATGGATCCAGGAGTATGCAATTGATTTTCTTATCATTTAATTTCCTTGCTTGCTCCTGCAACAAGATGATAAATTCTGTGCTGCTTGCATACCAAGAGCTGAAGTCCATCTCTTCCCCCGATCTTTCCCTTTCTATCCCCCCATATAAAATTCTATCAATAATGCCATTTTCCTGGAATCTCATCCTCTCATCATGTCCCTCTGATCTTCCTTTGCCTTTTCATGTGCTTTTGTTCCAGTTGCAATGATAGCTCCAGCTATTCTTGAAATGAAAATATAATCGAAAGTATTTTTATTGCTGTAGCAAATGCATTAGTGCGTAGGGACATCTGGAAATCATCCACAGCGCGCTTGCTCAGTTATGGCAATATCATAGTGACTTTATTTTACCATTCATAATTACTCACAGGACAGTGAAAAACCACATGCTATCTGCTTTGAACTTAGGGGAACAAGGTTTGCCCAGATTGACCCGAACAAACGTGAAGCAACCCAATCCTTGATACACTTTTACCCTTTCAACCCCCCCCCCCCCCCCCCCCCCCACCTTTCTCTCTCACTCGGAGGTGAGTGGAGCCTTCCGGGGAGGGAAAGGTTAATAACATTCAGAATAAATCAGCAAGCAGCACATCCCCTGGATGACATCAGCGAGTGTTCCTCCAACCCATAGGGCCATAAACAGCTTTGTTTTTTTCAGGTTTGTTTCAGATGTGAGCAAACGGATAAATAATGAATGAGCCGCACTGACGGGACACATATTTCACTTAGCGGAAATGGCTTTAATGCAGTCGGCCTGTATTACACTCCCAATCACTGAGAAGCTGAGAAGCTGCATGGGGAAATGGATGTTCAAACAAAATTCAAAGAGTGTTGAACTCAGGTGTATCTCCAATGTAAATGACCTAGTTTTCAACAAAACTCCTGAACCAGCTCATCACCTGCTCTATGCTGTGCAAAAGAAGAGAAGTTTTGTAGGGTTAAATTTGGAAATTTAGAGAATTGATGTATGTAGGCAGGATAATACTAACAAAAAAACAAAGACATGCTAATTAAATAGTGTTGTGAAATTCTTGACATAATGACATAATGTCTGCAATTTTTTCATTATCAAATTTCATTCAGACATTACATTTTCTGGCAAATAATTTCCCATACCACAAAACCACTTATACATTCCCAGCATGTAAATTAAATGATTATTTTTACTTTTTGGGAGCATATAATAGGAAACTACTTCATATGCAGCCCCATGAATTTCCACTTTATGGACATTGATTTCTGGTATGCAAAATGCCTGAGACATAATTGCAGAATCGTATTCTAATTCTAACTATTTATTTATGTATTCCCACCAGAAGTATTCTCTTTGTGGTTTTGGGGAAATTCAGCGTGACTTTCCCTTTTCCCAGGTCTTGATGGTTAAAAACAAAAGTGAGCCTGAAGTTTTTTTTGGCCATCACATGGCTTTTACAGGGTTTGTCTAAACAAAGTTTGGGGTTTGTAAATAGCTAAGGTTATCTGGCCATCGCGGCCTCCAGATGGTGGCTGAGCCAGACCACCTGCTATGGAAATGCCTTTGCTGTGAGGGCTGGGTGGAAATATTCAGGCCCTGATTCTCCCTTTCTCACTCTGTGTGTCTCACTCCCTTACATACATACTCATCTTTGCGGTTAACATGGTCTGAGCAAGGATGAGAAGAAGCCCTCTGCTCATTTTACCCTTTAAGCGTTGATCTCGACTCTCCCCGCCCCCGTTCGCCCCCCTGTTTTCCCCATATTGACCCCCCACCTCTCTCCTAAGACTTTACCCCTCAGAACAAAACAACTGGACTGGGAGGGCTTTCCTGCAGGTCCAGACCTATCATGTAAAAAGATGACACATCTTTTGAAGAAATTGGGCAAAAGGGAGAAGAGGCAGTTTCGGTAGAGAAAACATAAACAAAGGTGTTTTAATATGATGGTCGCCAGTGGCACACAAAGAGAAAAATGCTTACAATACAAACCCTTTGAATGACAGCCTGGAGGCTTACAGCATGAAACATAAACCTTGTTTTTAGAGCCTGAATGCATACGAATGGATCCTCTTGTGTTTGTGTAATAGTTTCTCCAGTAGAGTCGACATCCAACTAAATATATCTTTACTTTGTTGCTTATCTTACCAGATCTTTTTTTAATACTTCATAATTAAAGATGCATTGTTTCATTGCTAGATGTGCAAAAAACTATCCGTTCATGTGCCCCTTCTGCAGCGTTTTGAAGGGAAAACTCCTCTGATACCGTATCACCCAATTGTCTGTTTTGACACTTGACTTTGATCGATAGAGCTTCAGCATTGTGGTTGAACACACGCCCCCTTCCCCACA
Source organism: Scomber scombrus (assembly GCF_963691925.1). Taxonomy (NCBI): domain Eukaryota; kingdom Metazoa; phylum Chordata; class Actinopteri; order Scombriformes; family Scombridae; genus Scomber; species Scomber scombrus. The sequence goes on along the minus strand of NC_084988.1, from coordinate 11,013,971 downwards.
ACCCTTTAAGAGGTCATAAAAAGCTCCACTGTACATCAAAACAACCAACATACTCCCCGCCACATCATCCAACATGACACATATGAGACAACACTGACCACAACAATGGCTCAATCCCTTTGATGGTAAAATGCCTGAGTGTTTATTTACATCGTGCAGCCTCCTCGCCTGTCCGTCAGTTGCACGCGGCGCAGTGGGGTCTTTGAAGTCCTCGGGACGCGGGAGTGATGCAGCGTCCCGCCCAGGGAGCTTGAAGAGAAGCGGCCATATTGGCAGCACTTGTTGGAGACACATGGTCAGAATCAGACACAGAGTGTTTGATCGAGGAGTTTTTTTTACCCTAATGGCAGAAGAGGATGAGAATGCAGCTGCAGTGTGTTCTTTTGATTGGTCTGATTGCAAAGTGCGGCTTTGAGATATTTGGATTGAAAATGGTTTGGATCAGGACCATCCTTGCCTGTCATAAAGATGTGAGATAATACACAATCTTGTTGATCGCATTACTGATAATAGGCAGTCAAATATGGAGCGAATGTCCCCAGATGCTTGCTTAGTATAGATAACAAGTTTTTATAACGTAAAAAATCCACATTAACAGCCCTCGAAAAATTCACATAGACACACACCATTCCCATCACTGACACTACCACAGATCTGCATACAGGCGCCAGCACTCACCCTCCACCCCAGCCCCCGCTTTACCCCACAGTGTTAATTAAAGCTGAAAGGTTACAAAAGGTGGGAGTCAATAACAAGGCCACATATTACATTTAAGTTGCTACTTTTCCTTACACCCTCTCAATAATTCATGCTATCAGAGAGTCTAAAAGGAAGTGAGGCTTCTCTTCCTCCCAGGAAGACTCAGACATGGATCATCTGTCCTCTGGACTCATTGTAAGTAAGAAAGTGTGGACAACAATACATACCAGCCCCAGCCTCATAAATAAATATGGTGATTGGTAATGGGGTTTAAAATTACTCATCCTCTGCTCCCCAGCCGACTACTAGTGTGACCACTGTGGCATACAAGCGCATAGAGGCTACATGTCCCTCCAGATAGAATTTCTGGCACCAGTGATACCACAAAATGGCCACAATGCATCCACTTCCTCACCCCTTGTCGTCTTCCTTATCTTCAGGAGCATCGTCTTCCTCGTTTTTTTTCACCTTTTTCTCTTGTTTCAAGGTGGCTTTTTTTCACCAGTGGATAGCCACTGGAGCTTTTTTTTAACCTCCTGTGTTTGTCTGTAGAGCTGCTTTTCATTTTTATACTCCTGAGTGTTTACTGATTTCTATCAGGGTTTGAATGCCATTACACCTGCGGCCATCAGTGCTATCGTTCTTCAGGTGTATTTTGTTTATCTTCTTTTTGAATTGATTTCACTCTATTCAAGCAAACTGATAGCCCTACTTGACTCATGTAAGGGAATACCGCTCAGGCATGTAAAGATATAGAATTATGCTGTGCGTTGACTCTGTGCTTTTTAAAAAATACCCGGTTCTCATACCTGCTGTTATGACTTTTATAGAAAAGGTTTTTTTTTCGTTTTTTTTAAATAATTGAAATATAATACAAGAACAGTCCTCCATTTCCACCCACATGTACTTGAAAATATATTTTTCTTCTAATACTGAGAGAGCCCAGAACATGCTCTCTAATAGAAATGTAAACCGTCTGTGGTCCATGTTTATACTAGGATTGATAAACATCATGAATTCAAGCAGCATCTGGTCTTAAGGATGGTGTTTATTTTTCTACTGTATAAGAGAGATGATATATTTTTGCCAGATTCCTTTGGTTCTATTGCTATATTTCTGCTTGTTCATTTCCTTTTATAATAAATCATTTTAGACGGACTGTATAAACTTACTTTAGCAGGTTTGAATGGTTACGTTTGTAATTGTATTATTATTATTAGTATTGATATTATCATTATTTACTTTTTGCTGGAGTCTTAATGTGTAGTCTTTATTCTTCTGAGGTGCACATCATGTCTTTGCTCTTTTCTCCACCATGGCGTGGTGTAGTGTGTCTCAGTGCTCCAGTTCGATTGCATGCCTGTATCTCCCCCTCCAGGACAACTTGCATTATGGTTCTATTCTCCCTCAATGTCGAGGGTTGGAGAAAGCTATCGTTTGGGGGGGCCTCACTCAAGCAGCACCAACCACATTTCCATCACCATCCTTAGATTCTGAAATCTGTCATTCAAATCACCAGAGGGAAAGAAAAAAAAAAACATTCCAAAATAAAATATCCAACAGCAAAATGATACCCTGTTCTGTGACAAAATAGTTCTAGGAGGGACCGGGGCAATTTGCCTGAATTCTGTTATTCCCAACCCCATTCTCTTCTCTGTTCCTTACTCCCCAGCGCCAGCCTGAGCTGATAACAAGTGAGTGCACTCCCTAGAATGATGGATGGGCTTTAGCCATGGGCTTGTCAGGAGAGGGTGCAGGGCCATATGGAAGTGGCATATGGAAGCTCATAGTAGAAGATGGGGCAAAAGGAGGGGAGTGACAGAGATATACATTAAAGACACTGCTTTGCTCTTAAAAATGCAAGGTTCATCAGTTTAGTGGGGAATATCAGTCAGTGGTGCTTCCTTCCGTGGGACTGGAGGCAGACAAACACAGGCACTTGCAGGAGGGTGCGATTGCAGCAAGTTTCTTTTTTGGTTCCTTTTTAAGTTTGGCTACAGTTGTTGTTTGCAGTTGTAAACAGAAAACTATGAGGGAACTGGGAAATTTAGGAATTTATTCAACAAAAAGAAGAAACATCTCATAGGGCCTCAGCAAAGGATAACTAATACAAGACTTCTGTTTTATATTCTGAGCATTTTAGTATTGATTCAGTGTTGTGTTGTTGTCAGTCACATTTAATGTCCACTTTAATTCAGAGGGATGCCTGCACACAAGTTCACCCATGCAGTCCTTTGAACAAGCTTTAATTATGTCTTCAGATCAAGTCATGATCAGTCTATTTTTGCCATTCTGTCTTTGTCTATGTGCATGCGTGTGCCTGCATGTGTACTACCAGGCATGGATATGTGTCTGTCTGTCTTTCTTAGTGCCCTGTGGAGTGTCTGTGGGCCCTGAGGAACTCTGTTTGATTGTTTAAAGCACTTCTTAATTGGCGCTTTGTCTGTGCACTCCTAAATGAGGCGGGACACCCACAGTGGGGGTTCCCGTGGAGACCGTGGGCCGCTTGACAGCCCCCACGGTGGGGCCTGTCCCACAACCCCTCAAACTGCCAGCCGCATGACAGCGGCCCATGCTGCACCACCCTGGCCAATTAAAACTCAGCTGTCAGGACCAGACACTATACCAACACTGGGTGACTGAGTGTGACTGTGAGAGAGCAGAGAGAGAGAGAGACCAGTGTGTGTGTGTGTGTGTGTGTGAGTGTGTTGGGTTTTTCATGTGCTCTTGCCATCATTAGCTGATGAATAGCCCTCTCTCCTCTCTGCGTTTGTTTGTGTTCTGTACGTATTCATTCCTGTGTCATAAGGTGTACGTGAGGCACTCATGCCCATACATGCTTTAAAATATCTGCCCATGGGTAGGGTGTTCAAATTGTGAGTGTTTATGTGCGTGTGTTCAAAAATGTTGACAGTGTGTGTAAGTGTTCTTTGTGAATTGAAGTGCTCAGCAGACAGGCTGTATTGGGTTACATGCAGACAGATTTGTAATTCGGAGTAATCACTTAGGACAAGCCCTTACACCATTTTATCTGGTCATGACTCTAGGCCAAAGTCAATACTCATAGCATAGTAATGAGTAGGGGCTAACTGAGTTCGTTTTATTAAAGCTCTGAGGAGTGAATCTGATGCCAGCCTGCTTCCCCTTGAAAATATCTCATTCTCTTTCTTTCACACATTTTCTTTTCTTTCTGTTCCTCAGTCTCTATCTCATTCTTTGTGTACCTGCAATATCTCTCAGACCTAAGGCCTTCTGTTCATAGGTAGTAGCAGTGCCTCATTCCTTCCTTTTGTTGTCTAACAAACGTAATCATGTCCCTTCCAAACAGGATAAGGCGAATTATCAGCACTGGGTAGAATATCGCACAAGCTGAACAGTTCTCTCTCAAATCCCAAAACATCAAGCAAGTCTGTGCAACATGTTTGGTAAAAATCTCATGTTTATGTTTAAGACATAAAATCACTGCAAAACAGGTATTATGTGAGGAGATTATTCTGGAATGACAAAGTTGAGTTAAACCCCCCTTTGGCAGGATCCAGATTTGTAATCCGAGATTCCAGCATTGGGCATAGATTCAGTTTAATCCCCGCTGAAGGCAAAATACCGTTATTGGAAACTTCTCACCTCATCATAACCATGTTCAAGCATCACATAAAAGCTCACCTCAGCAATATAAAATCCTCAACATTCTTTTCAACAAAAGGGATCGTCTTACCTTATGGTCTCCTTATTGAATCCTGTGCTTCTCTGTGCAAGATATGTTATATGTAGTGAACAATGTAACATTGTTGAGAAGGTGCACTAGCGCTCTACCCTTGGGCTAGTCTGTGAAGGAGCATGATTTGATTGACAGACAGTTTCTATGGGGGTAAGTAATAAAGTCAGAACCAGTGCTGCTGCATATCCACCTTTCACCTGCCGTGTGGCTGAATGCAATTCAAGATATTCTTTTTCCGTTTACCTGTAAGATAAAAGTGTATCTTTCTTGATAAAAAGTAAAAAAAAATAAAAAATATTAATAATAAAAAAAAATAAAAAAGAAGAAGACATAACACTTGTCTCATGCAGAGACAAATTAAAAGAAATAAAATGGTGGTTGAGGCAAAGAGTAGAGTGGACCAATCATTATGTCCATCTGTAGAAAACCTCCCCTTTCTTACTGCCTTCATTAGAGATATCAACATATATTGTGCTTGACTACAAATGTGGTACAGTAATCACATACACATGACTCTCTCACACACACACACACACGCACGCACACGCACACAGCACTCACACAGATGCACTCATCTCATTCTCTGTGTCCTGCATCTGGAAGTTGCTCCATGAAAAGTGGCTTCTTCCTGCTCTCGCTGGAAACATTTTTCAACCAGTGGAAGGCTTCTTTTGGGAGCTGGCCCACATCCAGGAACACTCAGGCCTCACAGCTGTCTTACAGCGTTTAAATGCAGCATATGGTACCCAAGTACCATTGTTTCACCACTAAAGACCCTGTTTTTTCATCAGCAAAGAAAGGCCATTTAATGTCAGTTTCACTTGGAGAAAAGAGAGAAGTTTTGAAAATAAACCAGGCTGTAAGAAAAGGGTGATGCAGTTTTGGGGGGTTTTTTTAGATTATTTTCTCAAACCATCACTAATTTTGGCAGTGATGACATTTTGATTCTAAGCCTGTGAGTTTGTGAAACAACACCATCTGTGTGCTTTCCTCTAATTAGGGTAATAGCCACAAATATTACTGCAACACTTCCTCATGACAAGCTGTTACATGCCAATGTGTGAAGACTTTTCCGTGTTTGATAGGCACAAGTTAGCAATTGCATTGATGTAACTGAACAGCAATGCTGCATTTTAATAGCAATCAGGAGGCGCTGTATTTATCTGATTTGGCATTCTTCCAGTGCAATAATTCACATCTGCAATGTTTTTTACATGTGTTTTTAAACATTATTGTGTAATTTTAATTGTCTCTATTTTCCATGTGCAGTTTTATAAGGTCACATTTTGTGAAATGGAAAAGACAGTACAGATTATCATGTTTTCTAAAGACAATAAGACCTTTGTGCTGCATGTGAAGAGAGCACGACTGCAATTACCAAGCTTCACCTGCTGTGCAATGCGTTTCACATTACCTCAAAAACAATATCATATTCATCAGCAAAACCTGACAAAACATTTCATTTTATGACACACGATGCATCACATTATCTTCTCAATCTCCTTACTTCATTTTCTTCGGTACCATTTGAACCCAAAATCTGACATTAACAAATGGAAGTTAATTTGCCTCCCTCAGAACATGTTATAATCAGTCTAAAGGTTAATGTTTCTGCTAATTTATAAATGCAGGATTGCTGTCAGCATGAGGGGGAAGTGGTTTTGAAAGGCCTGACATTGTAAATTAAGCCTGTCAGATCGTCTCTCTGAGCCGACGGATCAGAAGATGCCGCAGTCTATGATGTCAGACAGGCAGGCAAACAGCCCTGGGGGACAGACCTTGCTCCCTCACTTCCAAACACCGGAACGCCAGGAATTATGTGGCTTAG